>NC_064927.1:59276037-59579068 GCF_023897955.1 Schistocerca gregaria
GCGCTGATATGAAACTTCCTGGCAGATTAAAACTGTGTGAAAGGTTCGCAGTAGAGCTTCTGTAAGGTTTGGAAGGTAGGAGACGAGGTACGGGCACAAGTAAAGCTGTGAGGACGGGGCGTGAGTCGTGCTTGGGTAGCTCAGTTAGTAGAGCACTTTCCCCCGAAAGGCAAAGGTCCCGAGTTCGAGTCTCGGTCCGGCACACAGTTTTAATCTGCCAGGAAGTTTCAGATCAGCGCACACTCCGCTGCAGAGTGAAAATCTCGTTCTGGATGCATGAGAACTGCCTTATTGGGGACAGAGCTAATTAAATAAATGAGGACGAAGCAGCTGACGTAATTTGCCTACAGTAACCATACATGGGCGATGGGAAAGTACGTGGTACTCCGAGGCAAAATACTGCAATGACGGGTTCCGCACATAAAATTGCAGCAATAGTGGTGGCAAACACACAGGTGATAATCACAAAAATCACGCATTTGAACACGGAACCCATAGCAGCAATAGAAATCACACTAGGCAGGGAACACTGGGTAATCTCTTCCATGTATGGTCAATTCTGACTCGAAAGACAGCCATCCACAAATAAAATGGCGCAGATAGCACAGTTCGCCAGAGGCAAACGCTTACCGGTGCACACCGACATCAACGCACGCTCGACCATTTGGCATGCCGACAGAACGGACGCCAGAGGTCAAATGGTTCAAATGGCTCTGAGCACTATGGGACTTAACATCTGAGGTCAGCAGTCCCCTAGAACTTAGAACTACTTAAACCTAACTAACCTAAGGACATCACGCACATCCATGCCCGAGGCAGGATTCGAACCTGCGACCGTAGCAGTCACGCGGTTCCTGACTGAGCGCCTAGAACCGCGAGCCAGAGGTCAGTGCGCTGTAGACAAGAGGTCAGTGCGCTGTAGACACAATAAACGAATGTAGCCTCTTCGTACTGAATAAAGTGGGACAACTACCGACCTTCTGTGGATATGCAGGTGGAACCAGTAACACTGACATTACTCTAGCAAATGAAAAATCAGTCACACACGATGTAAACTGTCGCGTCCTAGACAAACTCACGTATAGTAATCACAACGTAATCGTCACGAACACAGCCACAGAGTTTACACACTCACAAACACAAGGTGTTTCAAAAATGGCCGGTATATTTGAAACGGCAATAAAAACTAAACGAGCAGCGATAGAAATACACCGTTTGTTGCAATATGCTTGGGACAACAGTACATTTTCAGGCGGACAAACTTTCGAAATTACAGTAGTTACAATTTTCAACAACAGATGGCGCTGCAAGTGATGTGAAAGATATAGAAGACAACGCAGTCTGTGGGTGCGCCATTCTGTACGTCGTCTTTCTGCTGTAAGCGTGTGCTGTTCACAACGTGCAAGTGTGCTGTGGACAACATGGTTTATTCCTTAGAACAGAGGATTTTTCTGGTGTTGGAATTCCACCACCTAGAACACAGTGTTGTTGCAACAAGACGAAGTTTTCAACGGAGGTTTAATGTAACCAAAGGACCGAAAAGCGACATAATAAAGGATCTGTTTGAAAAATTTCAACGGACTGGGAACGTGACGGATGAACGTGCTGGAATGGTAGGGCGACCGCGTACGGCAACCACAGAGGGCAACGCGCAGCTAGTGCAGCAGGTGATCCAACAGCGGTCTCGGATTTCCGTTCGCCGTGTTGCAGCTGCGGTCCAAATGACGCCAACGTCCACGTATCGTCTCATGCGCCAGAGTTTACACCTCTATCCATACAAAATTCAAACGCGGCAACCCCTCAGCGCCGCTACCATTGCTGCACGAGAGACATTCGCTAACGATATAGTGCACAGGATTGATGACGGCGATATGCATCTGGGCAGCATTTGGTTTACTGACGAAGCTTATTTTTACGTACCTGGACGGCTTCGTCAATAAACAGAACTGGTTCATATGGGGAACCGAAAAGCCCCATGTTGCAGTCCCATCGTCCCTGCATCCTCAAAAAGTACTGGTCTGGGCCGCCATTTCTTCCCAAGGAATCACTGGCCCATTTTTCAGATCCGAAACGATTACTGCATCACGCTACCTGGACATTCTTCGTGAATTTGTGGCGGTACAAACTGCCTTAGACGACACTACGAACACCTCATGGTTTATTCAAGATGGTGCCCAGCCACATCGCACGTCCGACGTCTTTAATTTCCTGAATGAATATTTCGATGATCGTGTGATTGCTTTGGGCTATCCGAAACATACAGGAGGTAGCGTGGATTGGCCTCCCTATTCGCCAGACATGAACCCCTGTGACTTCTTTCTGTGGGGACACTTGAAAGACCATGTGTACCGCCAGAATCCAGAAACAATTGATCAGATGAAGCAGTACGTCTCATCTGCATGTGAAACCATTCCGCCAGACACGTTGTCAAAGGTTTCGGGTAATTTCATTCAAAGACTACGCCATATTATTGCTACGCATGGTGGATATGTGGAAAATATCGTACTATAGAATTTCCCAGACCGCAGCGCCATCTGTTGTTGACAATTGTAACTACTGTAATTTCGAAAGTTTGTCTGCCTGAAAATGTACTGTTGTCCCAAGCATATTGCAACAAACGGTGTATTTCTATCGCTGCTCGTTTAGTTTGTATTGCCGTTTCAAATATACCGGTCATTTTTGAAACAGCGTGTATAATATGAATAGCCCAATCAGCAACAAACGAAAATCAGGAACTGTTCCATGACGTTGACTACTGTTCGCAAAGACTCAAGAGACAGAAGACGAGTGTATCAAAGGTCAAAAACAGTACAAGAACGGGAAATTAGACTCCAAATCGATCGCGACGCCAAAGACAGGTATAAACCGAACTTAAGAACACTAGACAGGACCACTGGGACAATTTTGTGGGACTCAGAAAATAATATGTGTCGAGAACCGTACAAATTGGAGACTGATAAAATCGAATAACCACTTGTACTGTCCGCATTGAGGCGTGCAAACGGCTCCACTACGCGAAGCTAGAGAAGTTCCACGGAACACTTCCCACAAAAGCTCCTCCCCGACGACGACCCAACTCAAGGCCAGCAACAATAGGACAGTCCCCGACGACTAATAGAAACTCACTACTCTGCTGACCAAGTAGTCATCTCGTTCACTCAGGAGGAAGTTGTCCTGGCAAGTAACAAACTCAAACCCAAAACAACTACAGGATCCGACAGAATTCACCCAGAAACTATCAGAAATGCAGCACCGCACAACATACCATTTCTGAGTGCATTACTGAATGAAACCTTATAACAGCTCAAGATACCCACAAAGAGGACAGATCCGAACCATACGGACCAGACTATGAGACGTTGGCCAGCGTTAAGGGGAGACAGCTGCGCCACAGACTTCAATCGCAGAGATAGGTCTTCGGCCTTAGCCCCCACCATTTCGGGTTCAGAGCACATAAACCTGCAGATGACGCGGTTAACAATGTACTGCTGCCAACACAAACGGCACACGACAAATATGTAGTTGCCATCCTAGCTGATATAGCCGGCGAGTTTGATAATGTCTCGTGGCCTGCACAATTTGCAACATTTAAGGAAATGCATACATTATTATATTACAGTCTCTTAGACTACTGTAAGACTAGAGTTGCACAGGGGCACGTAGCCCATCAACAAAGGGTGTCAAAAGACCACAGGCTGTCCACAGGCGTCTATATACGGTTCCATACTCTTGGGCATCACGACAGAACCTCTTTTAAACACTCTTGAAGGGGACAAAAGGGTGACAGGAGCAACTGCGTATGCAGGCGACGTAATGGTAGCTACATCGGCCAACTCAAGAGAAAATCTGGAACCACAGTCTACACACATACAAGAAAAATATATAACTGGTGCATCAACAACAAATTTCAAATAAAAGCCAACAAAACTGCCTATCTACTGCTAAAGGGAACATTAAAAAGAAACTCAACAATCACACTTAACAATAGCACCATACAACGAAAACTTACGACAAGATACCTCGGAGCATATGTCGACGGAAAACTTTCATTAAAGGACCAAACAAAACTGGCGACTGACAAAGCGACGAAACTGAGGCATAAAGTAGCCAGACTCAATATTGCACAGTTTAGACTACCGCTACAGATGATACGGGCCAACAGTATCCTCTTGCTTGAGTCCATAATGAGCTTTGAAGTCAGCATATGGGCCCATCGTCTCTGTCTCTCATCACACAAAACCATAGAACGACGTGGAGAAAGACGCACCCTTTTAAGAATGTCATTAGCGTTTGGGACAACATCTACACAGGCACTACGCGTCGTGTTGGATGCGTGCCCAACAGACGATACCGTACATTTCAGAGCAGCATCATACTGGATGAAAAAGGGACGACAAGACAAATTACAGGAAATTACAGGCCAACAAGTAAGAGTACACACATTATTTCCTAACATCCGAGAATGAATGATCGTGGTCGACTTTCTTACATGGCACGGACCGCAGCCACAACGTCTGCATGTTGCTGGAACTATGAGACGGAGAATAGTAAATAACCCTACAAAACCATACGATTCCGACAACAACACAACCACTGACTCGGGTGCTTCAACAAACTCAGAACAAGACAGCATGGATACACACAATAATATAAAAGTAAATAACACGAGAACGAAAAAAAAGATGTGTAAAACATTGACAAACGATAGAAAATGTATAAGGATTGTAACTATAGAGAAGTAATGGGTAAATAATTGCTAGGTTTAATTTCATAACGCCTTACATGACACCCATACACTGTGCTAAAAGTTCCTAGGCAGGCGAGGCTTGTCGAACTCCCGAGGCTCCCTACCTCCTCCTCCCCCCCCCCCCCCCCTCCCAACGGAACTGTAAATTTCCCGTAATATCTTATTTTCTATAATGCGTTACTAGAAACTGTACTATAATAGTAAAATTAATATGAGAAACTTATATTAGTTTATTACATATAAAGAAAAATTGTACATCATTTAATACAGCAGAGTTCGTACATAGATCTAAACAAATTGCTGCTCTATCTGGGACTGGCTTAAAGTCGTTCCGATGCCCTCACACAACACCCAGCCATCATGAGGCAGAGAAAATTTCTGACCCCGCCGGGAATCGAACCCGGGAACCCAGAACGCTACCGCACGACCACGAGATGCAGCCTCATTTCATAACAGTGTTAACTCATTATTGTTACTCTCGTTTCATTGCTAAAAACAAATTTTGTTGGAAATGTGGAACAATGAACGTACTGTAACATGTAAAATGGTAAAATTTACAACCTGCGTTTTAAACCAGCAGCAGGTTTGGAAATATGCAATAAACCAAATGAAATGAAAATGCCCGTTGGAGCAACTGGAGGCGGAGTTGGTGGAGAGCAATGAACAAGGAGGCTTCTCCAGACTGGTGTCCCAAGGAACTGTCTAGGAGACCTCAGTAACGCTCAGTGTGGGGTGCGGCCGCTGTTTGGACACAAACAGCCCCGTGCGGCGGTTGGTATCTCTTTCCAGACAATTGGACAGCAGTTTCAGTGAAGACCCAAAGATTGCAAGTTGAGGACTAACTGGGCACTTTAATTATTCATAGCAATATCTTGGCCATTTGAGTGATGCAACAATCTATAGTGAGGACTACAGGCTGTGCATTAAGACACAAAGAAATGAGAGACAATCGTGCGAGTGGACACTAATTTAGGTCAATGACGAAAGTTGAAAATTTGTGCCGGACAAGGATTCGAAATCGGGTCTCTTGCTTGCTAGGGAGATGCTCTGACCACTGCACCATCCGGACGCAGAGGTGATGGCAACTGCGCGGACTGCCCTGTAACGCCTCCCATTACAGGAGAAGTCTGAATGCCGGTCCGGCTCACACTTTCAACTTCTCCATTGATTTCACACAATCCCCACTTGCAGCCAATGTTTGTAATTCCTTTGTGTATTAATTCATAGCGACTGCTGGACCAAAATGTTGTCTGTCCGAAAGAACACATGCATCATGTATACGTGGCTGAGTGTTTCAGGTGACCAGTAGCATTAAACTAGGAAAGTCCGTGGGAACAGTGCGGCGTTTCCTGGTTGTTTTCTGAAACCACCCTGCACATACAGATGTTTTCGCTACGAGGGAGAGCCATATTGATTGTGTCGTCAGTAAGGCAAGAGCGTGACTCATATGGCCTGTGAAACTGCAGAGTGGTGATCTTGTCATTAATACGCTGTGAGTGTGACTGCTCTTTTTTATCCTGTCGTATCGAAAATTGCTTAGCTATTTTACCTTGTAAGCGTGATCTGCTCTGTATATTATATTGCACAGGAAATTAGTTCTTTAGTTGGTTGATTGTAGCATTGCTTTAGTGAATAGCTGGTGATAGGAATGGTCGTAGATCTGTGTTTAGTTGACTGCTAATGCAAGTAGCCTTAACTGATTTCGAGAGTTATCGTTTGTTATTGTTATTTTCCTTTTCTGTCTTCTTTATTGGTTGGCTGGTTGGTTTAAAGATTAAAGTGACCTAACTGCAAGGGTCATCGGTCCCTTGTTTCATAAAAACACAGATCATATTGAAACTATCCACCAGTCAGGCGAAGCACCAAAATAAAAATTCCGGGGGAAGAAAAGCCCCAACATGGAAAACAGAGCACAGCAACAAACGCAACATACAGAAGAAAGGCAGAAGGAATTAAAACTGTACAGCAGAGGACTGTGGCTGGCTGATCACGAAAATAATAGGATGAGCCAGCCACTCTGCAACACGTTAAAACCTCCAGCCTAAAAGATTGGGGTGGAGTCGAATTACAACACAAAACTAATTAAAAGATACAGCTCAAAAGAGGGTGATGTAATAAAATTAAATGGAACTATAAAAGCGGCTTGCGCGAATAAAACTTAAAACCCGATCTGCCATGGAGACATAGCCACCTAAAAGAGATGATAAATCACCCTGGAGATTAAAAGTTCGCCTGAGAGAAGTTGAATGAGGACATTCCAACAACATATGGGCCACCGTCATGTTTGCACCACAGCGACAATGACGGGGGCTCCTCTCGACCCAGCAGTGACCAAAGCGGAGCCTACACAGAACAACAGAATCCCTGCGAGAGGCCCGCATGGAGGAACCCCACACGGTCGTGGTCTCCTTTACTCGCCGCAGCTTGTTGGGTGCAGACAGAGTGCGCCATTCGTCTGTCCACATCCCAAACACCCGACGGCGCAACAACGATCGGAAATCAGTTGCCGGGAGGCCGATCACCAACGTCAGTTTGCGGGTACCTTCTTTAGCTAACTTGTCGGCGAGTTCGTTTCCCGTTATCCCAACGTGTCCCGGGGTCCATATGAACACCACTGAACGTCCACGCTGTTCAAGAGCATGAACGGACTCCTGGATGGCAACAACAATGGGATGGCGTGGGTAGCACTGGGCAACAGCCTGCAGACTACTGAGAGAGTCACTGCAAATGACAGAGGACTCCCCAGTGCTGGTGCGAATACGCTCAGGGGCACGAAAAATGGCTGTCAGCTCTGCGGTGTAAACGCTGCAGCCTTCCGGCAAGGAGCGCTGGTCTACATAGTCCGCATGAGGTACGGCTGCGTTCACACTGCCGGCCGGGCAGAGCCGAGCCTGGCCGGGCCGCTGCCCGCTTTGATTTTAAACACATGCTTTTGAATTGCGGTGTTCACACTGGAGGCCGCGCCGCGGCGACACGGCGTGAGCCTCCCGGAGGCGAGCCGGCGACATCCCGAGTGTTTAATATTGCAGGCGCGAGCCGACCGCAGGCGCGAGTCTGTGGAGCAGCACCACAGCTTCTGCAGTACACGCATCACACGTCTCCCTTCTGCTTTCATCAGGAGTGAGACTGCACACGTCTTTTATTTTAAGATGTTACCTCACATTTCACAGTCAGCGAGGAAAAATTACGTTTATTATGACGATACATGCGAAATTACTTTTATTTCATTTATTTAATCTACCGTATTTACATGCATTTACAACAATAGCTTGCCAGCGATTGCGGCACTGCCACCACTGAATAGTTAGCATTTACTTGGAGACAGATATGAGTGTCACTGAGGGACGGAAATGTGTCCCTACCAGATGACAATGCATTGTAAAGCCATGCTGTGGCACGTTACTATAAGATGTTGTCTGTGACATCTTTTTGCCATGTTCTTACTTTAATGAATGCAGAATAACATATACATGACATTAACTTGTGTCCATCAATTTGGTATCAGAAATTCGGCTAGTATGACAGTAATGATGCAGTTTCCAGATTATGGAACGAAGTAACCAAGGAGTGTGTTTCAGATAGTATGCACAAATATAAATAATTTTTCTTTATAATTTTATTTGTTTTATTTACAGTGAAATGAGATACACAAAAATACAGTAAATAGCTAAGTACTTTCAATTCCAAAATTTATTTTCTATAGGTTTTTAAATTATTTTAAGTTGCATTTTTAACGAACTATTCAACAAAAGTGTTCCTGACAGTTTTCGAACGTAATGTGGAATTTATGTTGAGTGTGGCACCAGCTGTCTGCATATCAGCATTGTTACAAAACTTTTCAGCTTCAACATTTCATCCTTCTATGTCAATGACAATATTATGAAGTAGACAAATGCACTTGACTATGTGATCAGATACGTCAATGGATGCTTCAGTTTCCTTCCTCAGTAGTCTCCATTTATTGGTCATTATACCAAATGCACATTCAACAACTTTTCTTGCTCTGGAATGCATATCATTGTATAGAATCTTCTCGTTGTCCAAATTTCTGCGAGGAAAAGGTCTCATCAAATTCTCTAATAAGGCGTTAGCTTCAACTCCCAAAATGACGTACAGTAGTTCTTGACACATTCCTTCACGTCTTGTTGGTGGCGGTAATAACAGCTTCCCATTTCTAGGTTTATTATATAACCTACTTTCTTTAAACACGCCTGCATCAGACGGTTTACCGTAGGCACCAACATCTACAGCTATAAATTTGTAATTTGCATCAGCAACTGCTTGGAGTACAATCGAATAATACTGGTTGTAATTGTAAAACATGCTGCCAGAAAGTTTAGGACATTGGACACGTATGTGCTTCCCGTCCATACATTCAACACAGTTTGGAAATCCCCATCTCGTATGCATTTCACTGACAATTTCTTTACATAGAGAAACAGTTGGTGCTGGTAAAAGAATGGGAGCAAGTGACTCCCATATGGCCATACACACGTCTTTCACCTAATCGGAATAACGATGCTAGTGCATGAAAGGAGATGCCAGTGGACAGATACCTGAGAAAAAAAATCGTAAAATGTGTTACTCAAGTGTGGTGTTGGGCGAAGTTTTTACAGTTTTCTTTGCACAGTAGATATTTACTTAGTCTATGTCATTTCACAGTTATACAACAATAAATAATTAAAGAGACATTTTCTTGCATCCTTCTATATTCTTTCAATTAAAATAATGAACTCGAAATGCAAAGACCTGAGATACAGTTACAGAGAATAAGGTCATGTGATCCAGGGAATACTATATTAAAATGCAGTTCCACTCGGGCTTTGTTCTGTCACATGATTTTCCTAAGTCTCAAGAGCTATGTACAGTTCCTTATCAGTGGAAATAGAACCACTGAGTGAAAGGGATTATTTCAAAACTCTTCGCCTATCAATCTGTCTATCTTACAAGGTAATGAAAAGAATTCTGTGACTCCACATTATGAACCATCACCACTGACAAGCGGTGCATCATGAAGAAAAAAGAGGAAAAAAGTTGGAAAATTCTGAAGAAGTATTTCTGTGATTCTTCGTTGAAGGTACTCTGCTGTTATACTTCTGTGAAAATTTGTGTTCTGTTTCGAAATTTTGTCTTGAATGTTCTGCGGCACATCCAGAAATGTATTATGATTCATTCTGTAATATGAATAAAAATTTTCTGGATAGTTTTTAAGTTCTTCATGTAAAGAAAAAAACTCTCCTAAATGTCTGTCGCTATTTATGGGATGAATCCATAACCTCCTAGTTCTTCTGTACTTCAAAACTCGACGAGTTACTGCAGAGTCAAAACAATACCAATAAAAGAGTGAAGACAGGCGAGCAACTGTTGACTGCAGCTGCGTTTTCTACTGACTTGTTTATCAGCTGTCGAAGGGTGCGGATATTTTTAAAATTTATTTATTTGGCCTCCGGCAGCTAACAGCCATTTAGCCAAAGAGTGGGGATTACCTTGACAGTACAGCGCAGCCCGCAAAGGAAGAAAAAAAAACCAATGAAGAACAATGAAACGCACATCTATGTCTATCTACAGTAGTTTCATTAACTCTCCATTATTTTTTGTGTCAAAGTAGACAAAGAGACTACAGAATTGCGCTTCAGTTTCTGCAGTAAACGTATCACAAATCTCCAGTTTGTTTTTGTGATTAGTTTTACACCAAATTTTATCAGACCTATGTCACTGACACTTCTACCTGTACATGTAATAAGCCAAGCTGTAACCGCACGAACTCCGGGGCTTCGAAGAGCAATCCCAGAAAACGGTAAGTGTCAACAACCCTGAGCATGGCATCCTGAAGATAGAGCTCAGGGTGGGGATAAACAGTTCGACGCCGACAAAAATGCATAACACAAGTCTTCCAGGAGAAAACTGAAACCCAAGGGCTAGGGCCCACTCCTCCGCCTTGCATATGGCTCCCTGCAACCCACGTTCTGCAATAGTAATGGTGGAGGAGCTGAAAAAGATGCAGAAATCGTCAGCATATAACGTGGGCGAGACAGAGGACCCTACTGCTGCTGCAAGGCCATTAATGGCCACAAGGAAAAGGGGCACGCTCAATACAGAGCCCTGTGGAACGCAGTTCTCATGGATATGAAGTGAACTATGGGATGTGCCAATTAAAACACGGAATGTCCGAACAGATAAAAAATTCTGAATAAAAAAGGGGAGAAAGCCCCGGAAACCCCACCCGTGCAACGTGGCGAGAATATGGTGCCGCCACGTCGTGTCATATGCTCTGGAGAGGTCGAAAAAGATGGAGACGAGGTGTTGGCGCCTGGAAAAAGCAGTCCGGATTGCAGACTCATGGAAGACCAAAGTATCGGCGGTGGAACGGCCCTGACGGAAGCCGCTCTGGCACGGAGCCAGAAGACCCCGAGACTCGAGCAGCCAACACAGCCGTCGACTCATCAGACGTTCCAGTAGCTTGCATAAAGTATTTGTCAAGCTGACAGGCCGATAGCTATACACATTGAGCGGGTCCTTACCAGGCTTCAGCACTGGAATGATGGTACTTTCTCGCCACTGCGACGGAAAGACACCATCGCCCCATATGCGGTTGAAGATGGCAAGAACTCATCGCAGACAGTCTGGGGACAGGTGTTTGAGCATCTGATTATAGATGCCATCTGGCCCAGAGGCTGTATCGGGGCACTGTTCCAGGGCACTTTGGAGTTCCCACGAACTAAATGGGGCGTTATACCCCTCAGGGTGGCGAGAAGCAAAAGAAAGTCGTTTGCCTTCCTTCCGGCGTTTTAGCGCACGACGCAGAGGCTCGAACATAGTGATGAGCGAAATGCTCAGCGATTGCATCGGCATCGGTGCATAGCGCCCCGTTGATGGTAAGCCCTGGGACACCTGTAGAGTGCTGAAATCCAAAGAATCTTCATCCACACCTGGGGGGATGAAGTACGGGAACCAATGGTGGAAACGTACCTCTCCCAGCACTCCTGTTTCCGCCTCTTGATGAGCCACCGGACCTGAGCACGGAGACGTTTGAATAAAATGAGGTTCTCCAAAGACGGGTGCCGTTTATGTCGCTGAAGAGCCCGCCGACGCTCTTTAATGGCTTCAGCGACCTCTGGAGACCACCAAGGCACTGACTTTCGCTGGGGGCACCCTAATGAACGAGGAATGGTACGTTCTGCAGCAGAGACAATTGCTGCAGTCAGTCTCTCAACCGCCATATCGATGGGACCTTGGGGGAGAGATTCAACAGTGGCAGCAGAGGAGAACACTTCTCAGTTTGCCTTGCTAAATGCCCATCTGGGCAAGCGTTCATGGGAGCGAAGCTGGGGTAGTGAAAGGAGGATGGAAAAATGGACACTACCACACAAGTCGTCATGGACTCTCCAGTGGACCGATGGTACAAGCGCTGGGCTGCACAACGACAGATATATGGCTGAGAACGTGCCATGCGCCACACTGAAATGTGTGGCGGCGCCATTGTTTAAGAGGCAGAGGTCGAGTTGAGATTCTCGACAGCTCTGCCTCGGCCAGTAATCTTCGTTCGACCCCACAGGGGATTGTGGGCGTTAAAATCCCCCAGGAGAAGAAAATGTGTGGGGAGTTGAGGGACAAGTGCAGCCAATTCGGCCAGGGGGACTGTACCACCTGACAGGAAGCGGTGGTGCGGGAACCACTGGGTCCTTATGCTTCTTGGAGAGCTTCCTCTTCTCTATCTTGTCTTTGGGAGGAGAGTTCACATGCTGGGAGGGGTTTCCTGACGCATTTTCAGGAACAGAGGAAGAGCGTGAAGCCCTTCGACCAGCAGCTGGTGGCTTCTTCAGCGACTGGCTAGCGTCTTGCGAGACACTGGTAAAGTCCTTGGAAGGGACTCCCCCAAGGGACCCCTTCCGAACGAGTGAGGCCGAGGAGGCTGTTGCCTCTCCAGCTGAGAGGTGGGGATGGATGTCCCCAGGTGTTCAGGGTCCACTGATCCCAAACTGGGTGTTTTGGGAGCAATGGAAGAGAGTGTGGCCCCAACCAGCAGTGGGGCAGGCGTAACTTGACTGTTCTGTGGGCCAACTGAGAAGGGAGTCTTTGCATGAACTGGTGGTGGCAGAGTTGCAGCAGCATAACTCTTCAACATAGATGTGGGGTTGAGCCGGTCTAGCTTCTTCCTTGCCTCTTCGTAAGTTAAACGGTCCTAGGTCTTAATTTCTTGTATCTTCCGCTCTCTTTGGTTCTTCTTTATTATGAACTGTTACTGGGAGGTGGCATAGAGGCCGGCGTCGGCGACGTCGCCAGAGTCTGCTCTAGACGCCCTGCTCCTTGCCTGCAGTTATACAGGATCTTATTGACAGACACTGATCTCCATGCTTGCATTTTATCGTATAGCAGCAGAGGTGTTGTGACTTCTGTGAGTCTATGAATTATACGCAGAAATAGTTCATTTCTTCGCTGTATTGTCGCCACTGCTCAGTCTCACATGGGTAGCAGCGGCGCATATGTATACTTCGCATTATTTCCATAACTACTTGCGAGTCCCATTTGGTGTTACATGTATTTTTGTTCTGCCTGGGTGCACAGGAAGATCTCACCCACTCTTATTGTGTTTACAGGATAAACTTTTCCCGATATGCCAGTATGGTTTACGTGTTGTGGCAGTAAAGCTGTTTCATCGTATTGAGCAACTCCTGCTCACGTTCGATGGAAATTTCCCACTAAAGATATCAAGATGACGGACATAGAAGGATTAGTAGACCTAGTCGGATTCTGTATGTGTCTTCTAGAATGTCACCCACTCACTAACAATAATGCAGTAGTTTATAACACGTTATGGTAGGTTACATGGCTGATTGGGACTTATACTGTCCTTCTATAGTCGATAGTTCTGAAAGCAGGATGGTTTCGTAGCGTTACTGCAACTGGTCCAGACAGAGCTAGGAGGGAGGGGACTACTCTTATCTGTAGTGCTGCCGTCGATGTGCTGAGATCTGTTTGCCACTATTCACATGGGCAGGAGCGTCATGGTGAATACAGAAGCAGTGTCTTTTGTGCCAGAAACATGAAATAATGCAAATTCCTCAGTCACTGCTGGACTAGAGCTGTGAGTTCACGGTCATACCCCACATGTCAGTGTTCAATATGTGGTTTATCCTATGAGCGACTTACTTTTCGCTGGTAGGTTTTTGAATATACTGGCCAACCATTCTAAGTGCTTGCATAGTTTTTGTAGCAATGTGCTAATTCTTATCTTACGTTGAAATTTTGCTATGTCATAAATTTACAGTGACAGCAATGCCCAGACATTAAAAAGGATTTATAATTTAGTAATGTAGCGGCGGCGTACCTAGGGTTAATCTATCGCAGTGTGCTATATCTTATACATACAGTACCTTTGGTAAGAAACCAGTAAAACTGCAGTGCTTTTGGGTGTTTCTGTCACGTCTTTAATTTTGTGAAATATGTCATGATGACATTATTTTAACGATGAGGGGAACGTGTTCATTTCTAACACATACGCTACGATGTTACACACACACACACACACACACACACACACACACACACATCAATGACATGGTGGTGGCATAGAAATAATAACAATTCCGATCTTTTTTGCTACATACCTCTGTACTGTGATTGGCTGAGTTTGTCATTATATCGACACTGCAATGGCTTAACTTTGAAGTAATGTCATATTCTGATGTTGAGAGAAGAGGGACGAAACTTTCGTGACTTGATAAAATATGTAAAATTGAGGATAATTGTAAAAAATCTGTGGAAATTTATAAAAATTCGTAAAAATTGAGAAATGCTAGAAAACATACGAAAAATGTAAAAATTGAGGAAAAGTACCAAAGTACCTACTATTGTGGAAAAATGAGAGCACTGACGTATCTGCCTGGGTGTCATGTAATACTAAATTTAATTTCTTATTAACAAGTAGACCTTCAGCGAAATGATTTGGCGTAATTACAAGCTTTAGAATGAACCTACACACTCAGGTGTCTCAGTTGAAAAAGATAAAGATGGGGAGATGGTGCTTGAATCTTATTGGTCCATAGTGGTGGTGGTGTGGAAATGGGAAGATGGGTACAGGGAGAGAGGGGCGACGTGGGGAACCTTCAGAAACTACCGGTGGTTCAAAAAATGGTTCAAATGGCTCTGAGCATTATGGGACTCAACTGCTGTGGTCATTAGTCCCCTAGAACTTAGAACTACTTAAACCTAACTAACCTAAGGACATCACACACATCCATGCCCGAGGCAGGATTCGAACCTGCGACCGTAGCAGTAGCACGGTTCCGGACTGCGCGCCTAGAACCGCGAGACCACCGCGGCCGGCACTACCGGTGGTTTCAAAGAGTTAGGGGAATAGTAGGTGACGTTGAATACATGTAGCACATGTGTGTACCCTAAGACCTGATGTGACCTCGAGGAAACGTCATTTTCTGTTTTAATATGTCCACTGGAGTTACATCGCATCGCTTCAAATCGCATCCCTTTAAATTTAGTGCCTTTATATCGTGTTCTTTTATGTGTGAATGCATCCTGCTGTTCTGCTTACAGCAATGGAATTAGCACTGGTAAAGTCATAGCTCGTACAGTGGCTTGGTGAGGAAGAGGGCAGCAACCACACTGCAGTCAGTCTGCACTCGACAATGTACGAGCAACAACTATCCAGAGGCTCGTGGATGGTTGGTTGGTTAGTGGGTTTAGGGGACCAGACAGCAACAGTTATCAGTCCCTTGTCCCAAAACTTAAAAACACCCACACAGACTAAAAACGGATAATGGAGACAACAGACAACACAGGGCAAGAAAATCTCAAAGAACAGACAAAACAAACTAATATCACACAGACGGTGACGGTGGTTGGCCGACCATAGAGAAAAAAAGGAATAGCCAATCTCCGAGAAACATATTAAAAATTCTGTCTAAAATCGTAGGCCAAAGGCCAGAACCAACATAGAAGAACGTAACAATCACTCAGACTGAATGATAAAAAAAAACCTGCCCGAATAAAACGCAAAGGTAAGTCAGCAGAGTGTGCCCAATGTGCAGCCGGCAGAGGACAACAGACTCCTGGCGGGAGACCCGCATGGACGACCGCCCCACAGTCGTCGTCGCCTTGATAGGGCAAAGTTTGTTTGCAATGGGCAGGTTGCGCCATTCAGTGCCCATAGGTAGAAGATTTTGCCCGCAAATCAGTCGCCGGGAGGCCAATCTCCAGAGATGGTGCACTGGTGGCCTCTTTCGCCAGTCGATCAACATTTTCATTGCCGGGTATCCCAACATGCCCTGGGGTCCACATAAAGACCACAGATCGGCCGCAACAGGTAAGAGTATGCAGGGATTCCTGGGCAGCCATCACAAGACGAGAGCGAGGGAAACACTGGCCGATAGCCCGCAAACTGCTCAGAGATTCGCTACAGATAACGAAGGACTCACCTGAGCAGGAGCGGATATACTCTAGGGCACGAAAGATGGCGACCAGCTCAGCAGTAAAAACGCTGCAGCCAACCGGCAAGGATCGTCGTTCGTAGTGGTCCTCTAGAGTTAGAGCATAACCGACCCGACCAGCAACCATCGAACCGTCAGTGTATACAACGCCAGAGCCCTGATATGTGGCTAGCATGGAATAAAAGCTGTGGCGGACGGCCTCTGGAGGGACTGACTCCTATAGGCCCTGTGCCAAGTCGAGCCGAAGGCAAGGCCGAGGAACACACCATCGGGGTGTACGCAAAGGGGCCCAGAAAAGAGGTGGAACAGAGAAAACCCCAAGCCCGGAGAGAAGCTTTCGGACGCGAACAGCGATCGTACAACCCTATCGTGGCCGACGTTCTGGGAGATGGACGACCGACTGCGCAACAGAAAACGATAATTTGGATGGTCGGGCAAGCTAAAACCACGGGCAGCATAAGCATCCAGTAATTGTTGGCGCCGTAACCGCAGTGGAGGGACGTCTACCTCCACAAGTATGCTGTCCACAGGGCTGGTCTGGAAAGCAACAGTGGCAAGGCGTATTCCGCTGAGGAGGATTGGGTACAGCACCCGCAACGCAGATTGGGTCAGCAGAGCCATAAGCCAGGGTCCCATTATCCAGACAGGACTGGATTAACGCCTGGTAGAGCCGTAAGACGGTAGATCGGTCGGCGCACCAACAGGTGTGGCTCAAGCATCGCATAGCATTAAGATGCCCCCAACACTTCTGTTTAAGCTCCCGAATATGAGGCAGCCAAGTCAACCGGGCATCACAAACCACACCCAAAAGCCTATGTAACTCTGCCACAGCAAGAAGTTCGCCGTCAAGATAAAACCGCGGGTCCGGGTGAACAGTGCGGCGCCGACATAAATGCATAACGCAGGTCTTGGCTGCCGAAAACTGGATCCCATGAGCTACAGCCCAAGACTGCGCCATACGGATAGTGCCCAGTAGCTGACTTTCAGCAGCTGCAATGCCAATAGAACTGTAGTAAAGGCAGAAGTCGTCAGCATACAGGGAAGCGGAGACAGAATTTCCCACCGCCACAGCGAGCCCGTTTATTGCAATTAAAAACAGCCAGACATTGAGGACAGATGCCTGTGGCACACCGTTCTCCTGGACTCGGGAGGAACTATGGGAGGCCGCGACTTGCACGCGGAAGGTACGATACGAAAAAAAATTTCTAATAAAGATCGACAGATTGCCCCGAAGACCCCATCCATCAAGCGAAGAAATTATGTGATGACGCCATGTCATATCGTACGCCTTCCGCATGTCGAAAAAGACAGCGACCTGGTGCTGACGGCGGATAAAGGTAGTATGAATGGCCGACTCCAGGTTCACCATATTGTCGGCGGCGGAGTGGCCTTTACGGAACCGACCCTTAGACAGAGCCAGAAGACCCCAATACTCCAGTACTCAATTCAAGTGACAGCTCACCATCCGTTCAAGCAACTTGCAAGAACGTTGGTGAGGCTAAAGGGACGGTAGCTGTACACCTCCAAAGGGTTCTTACCAGGTTTCAGAATGGGGATAACAATACTTTCCCGCCATTGCGACGGAAACTGACCCTCGACCCAGGGACGGTTGTAAAGGTCGAGGATCCGTCGCTGGCAGTCCACTGAAAGGCGTTTCAGCATCTGACAGTGGATGCGATCTGGCCCAGGAGCGGTATCAGGGCAAGCGGCTAGGGCACTGCTAAATTCCCACTCACTGAATGGAACATTGTACGATTCTGGATGGTGGGTGCAAAACGAGAGACACCGACGTTCCATCCGCTCTTTAATGGAGCGGAAGGCCAGAGGGTAATTCGCAGAAGCAGAACTCAGAGCGAAATGCTCTGCCAAGTGGTTTGCAATGACGTCGGAGTCAGTACAAACTGCTCCATTCAGTGAGAGCGCTGGGACGCTGACAGGGGTTCGATAGCCATAGAGTCGTCGAATCTTGGCCCAGACCAGAGCGCCCGCCGGCGATCTGTAATCGCTTCAGCTATATCAGACGACCACCAAGGCACAGTCCTCCGTGGAGGGGACCCAGAAGAACGGGGAATGGCAGATTCTGCGGCAGTAACGATGCTGCTGGTGACTCAGTGAACCACCGCATCGATGTCGTCATTAGAGAGAGGCTCAATAGCGGCAATGGAGGAGAACAAGTCCCAGGCAGCCTTATTCAGAGCCCATCTTCTTGGGCGCCCAGATGGGTGACGCCGTGGCAGTCACAGAAAGATCGGAAAGTGGTCACTACCACACAGGTCGTCATGCAAACTCCATTGGACAGTAGGTAAGAGGCAAGGCGGAGTATGTGCCATGCGCCACACTGATATGTGTGAAGGCACCATCATTTAAAATCGAAAGTTCGAGCTACGCCAACAAATGCTCCACGGTGGCACCTCGACCTGTGGCCACAGACCCGCCCCACAGAGGGTTATGGGCGTTGAAGTCGCCCAGTAACAAGAAAGGTGGCGGCAATTGGGCTAGCAGTGCAGGCAGGTCATGCTGCACGACATCACCATCCAGTGGAATGTAAAGACTGTAGACGGTAACAACCTATGGCGTCCACACCCGAACAGCGACAGCCTCTGAAGGTGTTTGTAGAGGGACAGACTCGCTGTGTGTGTGTGTGTGTGTGTGTGTGTGTGTGTGTGTGTGTGTTGGGACTTATGGGCGCTCAACATCGACGTCATCAGCACCCTGACACACATTAAAAGAAACGAATGTGGACAGACCCCATCCCACTCTGCATTCCCTACTCCATACAGGGTGATCCCCAGAGCAGTTTACACACTTGGGAGGAGAGGAGCAACCAACTCCCTCATGAGCGGCCTTACCACATTTCCCACAAGTGGCTTCCCCTTTACAGCCGAGAGTAGTGTGTCCAAAGCGTTGGCATTTAAAACACTGCATGGTGTTGGGGTAATAAGGCCATACACTGAGACGTAGGAAACCTGCCTTCACATGCTCTGGCAATTTGGTGCTGTTAAACGTAAGGATGAACGAGTCAGTCTTTATGAGAGCACCATCCACCAGTTTCATAACGTGTTGCACGTCGACATTCCTTCCCGGGACCATTCAGACTTCAGTTCGTCTTGGGGAATGTCAACGAGATCTCTGCAAGTCACAACACACTTGCTATAGTTCAAGGTGTTGTGAAATTCAGTCTCTATCGCAAACTCCCCAAGAAATTGTGCCTTCTGAAGGTTCTGGACTTCCTGGAAGCTAGATGTCTCAACCAGCAAGGTGCCATTTCATAAGCGCTTTACAGACTTTATTGTGCCAGCAATACCTTCTAATCCCTTCTGTATATAAAATGGCGAAATTCCCATCTTTTCTTTTAATTATAAGAAACACATTCTACGAAGCAGGATGCGTTCTGTTACTACTAACTGTATCAGGGGGACTGGCTACACGAGCGCTCTTGTTAGAATGGGTGTTAGAACCTACCAGCGGCCTACCCTTTCCGCTGGGAGGAGGAGAAGAAAAGTTCGAGGGTTCAATCTCGGTCCCACGAGCAGCTAGGGAACTGGAAGACCGCCTAGACAGAGCCCCGCATGCCTAGGTAAGCCTTATACAAGTGAGGTGCGGCAGGTTCCCCAGAGGTTGCCCCATGCATCTCATCAGCACTCAGCACACCTTGAGATAGAGGGGTTGTTTGTAGAGGTTTATTCCATCCTCGTGATCCGGATGGTGTCCCTGGGACACACAACGTTCCACCGCTTCGCCACACGGTGGTCGCTGAAGTATGCCCAGAGCTTACAGTGGCAGGGGACTGGCGGCGCTTACCAGTCCCCAGCTCAGGAACCCTAGGGTCGCCAAGCCCGTACCCAGCAAATTAATGCTGAGCCCCTAGGGGCGACTCGCTGTGAAGAGAATTAAGAACATAGATGCAGAAACCACCAGACGCCCTTTCATAAGCTGCCCTGTTCTTATAATAACCCCGATAGCCACAGAGGGTGGGGGTTCGCATTGCTGGAAACCAAGTTTCCTGAAGAACAATGCAGAAGAAAGAGTGCAGGCCGATAAGTTATCGGAGCTCATCTAGGTGGTGGAAGAAACCACTGCAGTTCCGCTGGAGGATGATATTGTCCATGGCTGAGAAAGGCATGAAGAGGCTGGGAAAGCAATTTACGCCGCTTGTTCACTCGCTGCCACCGATTCAGAACCCTTGTGAGTGACATCCATGGCGTTCGAGGGACCAGCGAGATTCAGGTCTTCAGCAGACTCCAGAATCTCGACCTCAGCCTCAGACGCTGAGCTTGTAGGAAGTGGTGAGATGGGTGCCACTGCAATGTTGGGATTCTTGGTTACCTTTTTCTTTTTTGGCTTATCTCGCTGTGCCTTCGATGGGTCAGTCTCAGGAATGGACGACGATGGTGAGGCCCTACAACCAGAGACCAGTTGTTGTTTGAGCCATCTGAGCTTGCATACTTTTGTACCGGTCGGAACTTGCGAAGTCAGGTCCCCAAGGGACCCCTTCCTGGCGAGAGGAGCTGAAGAATTCTTATGCTTCTTCGACTGGGAAGGGGGAACTGATGTCCCCAATGGTTGGGAGGGGGGAGGGGCCCTTGTTCCTGAAGTAGATGGAGCAGGAGCAGCTGGGAGTCAAGTGACCCCATCATCAAGGGGGCAGGTGTGGTTCTCTGGCTCTGAGAGCTAATGGTGTGTGGTGCAGCTATGGGAACTGTAACAAGAGCGACAGTGGCCGCATAAGTGGACGTCTTGCGCACTGGATGCAGTCGCTCAATCTTCCGCTCCTTCTGGACAATCTTACAGTCCGGCGAGCATGGGGGATGGTGCTCCCCACAGTTGACACAGATGGAAGGCAGGGCATATGGAGTATCAGGATGGGATGGTCGACCACAATCGCGACAGATGAGGGTGGAAGCATAGCGAATTGACATATGGCCGAACTTCCAACACTTGAAGCACCGCATTGGGGGAGAGATATAGGGTTTGACATCACAACGGTAGACCGTCACCTTGACCTTCTCAGGTAGTGTCACCTTCGAAGGCCAAGATGAAGGCACCGGTGGCAACTTGACGATCCCTCGGACGCGCCTGACGAAATGGATAGCTCGTCGCTCTAAGTTGGCGCGCAGCTCGTCATCGGACTGTAAATGGAGATCTCTGTGAAAAATAATGCCCTGGAGCATATTTAAGCTTTTATGTGGGGTGAAAGTAACAGAAACATCCCCCAGCTTCGTACAAGCGAGCAAGGCTCATGACTGTGCAGAGGATGCTGTTTTTATTTAGACTGACCCTGACCGCATTTTGGACAACCCCTCACCTCCCCAAACTTGTCCTCTAAATGTTCTACAAAGAACTGAGGCTTCATAGACACAAACGATTCCCCGTCAGCTCTGGTACAGACGCGATATCGGGGCGAATACTTTTCGCTGTCATTCATAGTCTTTCGTTCCTCCCATGGTGTAGCCAGGGAGGGGAACGATTTGGGGTCATACACATTAGCCTTAAAGTGAGCTTTGGGCCGCCAGCGAGAGATGATGTACCACGCTTCATTGCGGGTCATCCCCCTTATGCCACCGACCAAGGGCCCTCCACACGGGCCCCACCCAGCCGCAGCAAGAGCCACCTGGCTGGATGGCCATTTCCGAGATTCCTGATGCCCCACGGAGACAGACATCTACCCATTGGCATAAGTGGGGAGTTAACGGCGCAGGCATTAGTAGAGCGATCCCTGTGTTGTCAGGGGGTACAAGCAACAGCGTACATGGCAGCACCACCACAACAGACTGGGTACCGTGGTGGATGTTAGGTGACATCTGGTCCATGGTCGTCGCCAGTGCAGAAAGTGGCACTGCACAGCGCAAGGTGGAAAGTGCACTCAGGAACGTATCCATGCCCAAGAGATGGAGAGCTGGCAGGACTACAACGCAATGATGAATAAGCTGGCGAAAGTTCTCAACGCATAATGGACACAACGTACCAAGTAAGGCGCCCTTCCCCAATTGGCTCACTCTTCGGAAGAGAAAGATGGAGGTCAAACCCGAGACGGGATCATCGCATGAGGCCGAAACGTTTCAAACTCCTTTTAGTCGCCTCTTACGACAGGCAGGAATACCACATGCCTATTCTTACCCCCGAAGCCGCAGGGGGGGGGGGGGCATCAGGGGAGGGATATAGGGCTTGACGTCACAATGGTAGACCATCACCATCTCCTTCTCCAGTAATGTATCACCCTCGAAGGCCATGATGAAGGCACCGGTAGCAATCTGTCTCTCAGACCCCGATGGGCGCGTCGGACGAAATGAACACCTCTACGCTCTAAGTTGGTGCGCAGCTCGTGATCAGACTGCAAAAGTAGGTCCATATGGAAAATAACACCCTGGGCCATATTTAAACTCTTATGTGATGTGATGGTAACGTTAACGCCCCCAACTTGTCACATGCAAGTAACCTGCGGGACTGGGCGAAGGATGCCTTTTGAATCAGTACTGACCAGAGCACCTCCGCAAAACTTGTCCTCTGAATGCTCGTTGAAGTTAAATTGCCACAAAAGAATTTTCATTTATTTTGAATGTTCCTAAACCAGAAATATTTTGATAAATGAAGACAAGACCTGTGACATTACTAACGTAATCTGAATGGAAGTGCGATTTGTAGGACTATTCATGCAGACGTAATATTTCGCCAGTTTTTATTCACATCTGCTTCATGAACTATACCTGCCAGATGCAGGATTTAGTACTAATATTTAGTGATTAATGTTAGTTGGAGGAAAATAATGAAATTATAAAAATATTAACCTCGTATTTTCGATTATGAGGCGGTTCTGATGAGCTATGTACCTCTAGTCCCAAATGGTTTTGCATTTAATACGGCTGAAAGAAATACGTGTTGAAAATCATCACTCGTAGTTTTGAAATCATCGCCTTAGCTCAAAACAAACTTTACTGTCTGCGTGTGATGGGTTCATTGGACAGGTGCTGGAAAAATGAAGTCTCTCTACAAAATAGAGTGCTTATAAAATACTTGTGTAGCCATTCTAGAATATTGCTCAGTTATGTGAAAACCACGCCAAAAAGGATTGACAGCAGAAATTTAACGTTTACGAAAAGTACAGCACCAATGATCCCAAGAATAGTTGATGCACGGAAGAGTGCGATCGAAATGCCGAGGAACTTTAATTGGCAGACGTTTGGAAATGAATGGCAACATATGGGAAGCTACGTACAGATCATCGAGAGCCAGTATTGAGGAATATAATACAGCCCCTATGTATGTTTGGTGAAGAGTTCGCGAAGGCAATATTAGACTAATTGTAGCAATCACTGAGACGTTTAAGCACTAGCTTTTCGTCGATCCGTTCGTGAATGGAATCGGAAAAACGGTAATACGTGCTACAATGCCAGGCACTTCGCAGCAGTGTACAGAGTATCGCTGCAGGTGAGGCCGTTTATGTAGAGAGTCCCAGAGACCGCGCAAGTCGAGGGCGGTAGCCTGAACAACGGCACGGCTGGAGAGGTCCTTAACCAGCCAATCCCAGATCAAGTTTCAGGGCAATAGCTCCCTAGAAAATTACGGTCAAAGTTTCTATGTGATTCCGTCAGGTTACCAGTGCAAAACGAAGAGCATTGGCAGCACGGTGGCTAAAACCACAGCATCGAATTTTTGCGCCCCATTTTTAAACGAAATCTTATGATTTCAAATCTTATCAACAATACATTTTATCTCCACAAATAACCTTCCACGAAATGCTACCAAAAGTTTTCGCTTGTATCCAAGCAGTTAGTTGCAAATTTCGTGCCAAGTGCATCAAGATGAAACAGCATCAGGATGTGCACACTGTCCCCATCACGTACCGATACCATCCCATGGGAGTTGCAAGTGCGAGGGTCCGTCTGCCGCTGCCGGCGCTCGTGCGGGCTCTGCTGGAGCCGCCAGCTAGCCGCGCCCCCCGGGTCCCCGCGCCGCCAGCGCCCACTGCCGCCTCAGTACAGGGGGAGCCGGCCGCAGCGGGCCAGCCCACCAGCCCACCAGCCCACCTGCCCACCAGCCCTCTCGCGCTCACAGCCGATACGCGGACGCCGCCCCGCCACGGCTCCATCTTCATCGTTCGTACACGAGTCCTCTGTTTACTGTGTTAACTTGTTCGCTGATCATTTGTGTTCCTGTTCAGCTTTCCTGCGACGACAGTACTCTCTAGCCCGCCTCTCCTTACCGTTCTGTAACAAGCCGTACATAACACACGCAACAGCCACTTTACAAAATCTGGGAAGTGCAGAAGAAACCTATCATCATTTTCTGGACAGCGTTTAACGATCTTACACTAAAAATAGAGCCGTTTCTCAACGATACTGACTCGTTGGGTGGGCAAAATGAACCCCCCTCATACGACGGGCTGTTTGTCGATAAAACTGGAATACCTATGTGTCCATTAAAAATAATTCGGCCAACGCGTGTGCAGTGCGACATACGCTTTTATTGATAGGTGAACAGTTACATTCGCCGATTACGTAAGTGCCCTACCCTCACGGCACAGTACAGAGAAATGGCAAGTAGAAGCAGTAGAATTTAGATACACACTTTATTCGTTAGTCAACTGCAGGCTTCAGCTTTCGAGAAAATGCTTCAATATGCGTGGTTTACCCTGCAATTATTGCCGGATCGCCAGGTGTTTTCCTAATGAGATACACACAAAAATGAGGCTGTGGCATATGTGCTCCGGTTCGTTGCACATAGTGCTCCGAATTTTCGTGCTTTGAACGTTTTTATGAATGCTCTGGTTATTATCAAGTCTACAAGAAGAAATCAAGGCAGAAATAGAAATATTAGAATATTTACGTTTTCGATATTGAAGCACTGTTAGGTTTCATCATAATAAATCTCAAATAACTAGTTTAGTAAGATTTCAAATGCTTATTTCTTTTACCAATAATTTCATTGCATTTCACAACTTCACAAAAGATACTGATGTGTCATGCTTCCGCGACAGCGAAAGAAAAATAAGGCATAAGACTGGATTTCAACACGGAGTGCAAAATTTCGAATTTGTTCCCTGAGCCACAGCGCTACCAACTAGCTCCCTTGATTACGCCACGCGGGAGTGGTATGATGAAGTCACGTCAAAAGTCTGATCTTCATTTTCTTGCAAACGATCGAGTTTTGGCACGTAACCCGAAATATACATGGTTTTTTTTTCACCATTACTTCACGCTTCCAAGTTTGGACAGTATGACAGTGCCGCCCATGGCGGCCTTACCTTCGTCAGAGGTCTGACTTCAGCATCGCGGGACCATGCCGGCGGCATACGAGCGGCGCGGCTGTGACGTATACGCACCCCAAGAGCCCCACATACCTGCCGTAGGATCCTGAGCCCTGCCGTGGCAGATGGGTGGTTAAGGGCGAATAACAATGTTGCTAGCACGGCTCAAGACTGCGGTCAGTGAAAGGATCAAGCACACAGAGGATTCCCAGTGGCAGACTTTGTTTACCAAGCATCGAAACAACCACCACTGGTAATAGCACAGACACACAATGACATTACAACTTACCATTTCTTCAAATAATAAAATTCAAAATTCAGGAAGCTGTTGCAAAACAAGAATCGTAACGTTTAACAATAAATATTTTAGTTGAAGACAAATGACCGTGATTTCGTTCAACAAAAGACTTTTTTAGATTTGAAATTTATGGTTTTGCTGGTGACAACTTACTTTTAAATATATCTTCCCTTTTTATTTAAAACGATTAAGAAAACAATAATACGTCCATGGATTACAGTACTGCTCAAACTTAGCAGCTTTTCTTGGTGGTGGAGCCAGTTAGTTGTACCGGTCACACGAAGAAGTCCAGCCAGCTTCGAAAGCAAGTTCCCTCCATGACGCTACAAAAAATTAGGACATAGCACGGTTTTCGCCCACTGTGAAGCCAGCCAACCTTTTGCATGCAAGAAGATTAGACAGACACTCAATAAGCCGGAAGTTCTTAAAGCAAATGGCAATACTTTGAAGCACCTAAGACATTTTCAGTGGAACTTTAACCATAATATGACTCGAGTTGTAGACTTACTCAGATACTGTAGGAGTGCGCAAAGCAGTAAAGTGCAGCTCATTATAGGGTTACGATAAAATTTCAACTAAAACGGCATTGCACATTTTTGAGCTGCTTGCGCACACAGTTGTGCAAAGGTAACAAGTATGTAATCAAGTACTGCAAGAACTGACTCACAATTAAAACTACACACGCTGCTATTCAATACAACAGACTTCAAAGAACGCAAAAGGCTTTACCACAATCGCGCTTGCAGAACATGCCTGACACTGGTCTTTAAATGAACAGATGTTACCAGAGCAAAATCTCGGGAAGAGTCTCTATACAGTTTGAACAATTTGCACAGCTAGATCCAGCGAATTATGCAATAGACACATGTAGTACGTGTAAGCAAAACGGCACCTACGGCGTGAGGAACTCCCACGCACAAAACGCGACCGCACATTTGACGAACCACAGCTCAACGCAAAAGTCGTAAAGGGCCACCCAAGAGTCAACCGTACGAGAACGATCCTTATCCATCAGAATTAACGCAGCTGCAGGTAGCAGCTGATGGGAGGCAGACGGTGGTATTCGGGCCTCTGCGCGGCCGCGCTGTCCTCCACACGTGGCGACAGCCCAGCGCCGCTGTTAGCGCCAAGTCTCCCGCCACGTCGTCCACACAGGAGCGTCGCTTCCTTCTTCGGCCACAGCAGACGCCGGGCTCGGACAGACCACCACTGACCACGACGTATGCGGTCGCCGCCCTTTCACGACAGCCAGCGGAACCCCCAGCGCGACTCGCCGCTGTGCCGACTCCCCGTTCGAATCGTTCGGCGCGCGCCTAGACAGGCGATCGCGACCTGTCGCACCGCGGCAAAGCATAGGCAAAAGAAAGAGCACACACACCAACTGCTCCAGAGACAAGTTACGGCTCAAGATGAGCAGGAGCTCTGTGCAGGTATCGTTACACTTCACGAGCCCAGGGGACACAGAGTTTTGTTAGGGCACAGGATTTGAAAGTGATACTGGTAGAGTGTTTGTCTTAATTATTCTCAAAGGGGCATTTTCGATCAAGTTTTCAGAGTGAGAAGCAAGGAACGGAAGTTGCTAACAAATAAGTTGGCTAGTGGGAGGAAAGCACCGGGACGACCATTCCAAAGTAAGGACGTGCCTAAGCAGTACAACCGCAGAATGCCCGTGAGGAAAGGAGGCTTCATTCGTGCTCGTACTGACAGACTTCAGTTCTATGCCTGACGTGACACATCAGCAGACCACATTGGCGCAGTGCAGGCTGGTGCAGTGCAGCCACCTGCTGATAACTACCACCTGAAGTTCCTCTAACACGCTGGACACCACGTGAAAGCAACTCGTCGCCCAGTACCGTCGATAATCAGACCTTAACTACTGCGGGCTAGTTAATTCCATTTATCTCACAGTCGTAAATAACTAACACTTCTGAAAGCAACCCTAACTTCATTGAGAGTATCGATATCTTAATGCTCTTCCTTCATTAGCTGTGCTAGTATGACAAAACGCCTTTCGGTTGAAACATTTCATAAAAAGGTACTACTTGGTGCTGAAAATGTTAACAATAGCAGTTCAACAACAGCACAAAACTGTTGAGCCTAACTGCTTCTAAGTGCAGAATGAGAATATCGACAGTAAAACAAAAGTAATAGCATTTCAAGGACTCTAACTCATCATGGCCAAACTGTTATTAGTGGACAAATACGTGGACAAGTAAGAGAGGTTAAAAATACCTATTATGTAACTGTAAATTTCTCAAGTCAGATGACGTAGAGTTAGCTCATCAGATAGGATTCACCCATAAGGTGGATCTCATTGAGAGTGATTCAGCTACACCTGCCTATGGGCTTTATGCAACCCACTGGCCTTCAAATACCCCACACAGGAAGTTTTCATAGTTTCTCGCTCGCTATGCGCTAACTACCAGTCCTACAGGAAAAAAAAACAATAGGATTTTATAGATAATTTGATATAATTAAATTTTGTGCTGAAGTACGTTTTGGCTGGAGGCCACGGTTTTCGGGTTATCCAAGAAAAACAGGTTTGAAGGTCACTTTTGTACATTTTTCTTCAATAATTTGAAAACTACGGCCTCTAGCGAAAACCAGTACAAAAGTTGTATACATTAAATTTCCTACGAGAGCGACCTGTTCCTCTCTTGGTCTGTAGGACTAGTAGTTTTCATATGGCGGGCGACAGAATATGAAAACTTCTTGTGTGATTTTTGTGGGTTGGATAAAACTCATACGTATGCACAGCTGAATACCTTCCAGAACTACATTATGAAATTGCTAGAAGTAACTGTGATCATTAGATTCGTCACTCAAATATGCTTTTATTCATCACTCAAATATTCTTTTATCACCATGTAAGTAGGCTGTTTAGGTTTTCTTATTGGTAACGCCACATAGCGCTCTGTATGAAAAATCACTGGTTGTGCTGTGCGCAGTCTGTGGCTAGTTTGCATTGTTGTCTGCCATTGTAGTGTCGGGCAGCGGCAGCTGGATGCTAACAGCGCGTAGCGTTGCGCAGTTGGAGGTGAGCCGCCAGCACTGTTGGACGTGGGTAGAGAGATGGCGGAGTTTTGAAATTTGTAAGAATTGGTGTCATGAAGTGATATATATATTATGACTACTAAGGTAAATACATGGTTTGTTCTCTATTAAAATCTTTCATTTGCTAACTATACCTATCAGTAGTTAGTGCCTTCCGTAGTTTGAATCTTTTATTTAGCTGGCAGTAGTGGCGCTCGCTGTATTGCAGTAGCTTGTTGTTGTTGTTGTCTTCAGTCCTAAGACTGGTTTGATGTAGCTCTCCATGCTACTCTATCCTGTGCAAGCTGCTTCATCTCCCAGTACCTACTGCAACCTACATCCTTCTGAATCTGCTTAGTGTACTCATCTCTCGGTCTCCCTCTACGATTTTTACCCTCCACGCTGCCCTCCAACGCTAAATTTGTGATCCCTTGATGCCTCAAAACATGTCCTACGAACCGATCCCTTCTTCTAGTCCAGTTGTGCCACAAACTTCTCTTCTCCCCAATCCTATTCAATACCTCCTCATTAGTTACGTGATCTATCCACCTTATCTTCAGTATTCTTCTGTAGCACCACATTTCGAAAGCTTCTATTCTCTTCTTGTCCAAACTAGTTATCGTCCATGTTTCACTTCCAATACATGGCTACACTCCAAACAAATACTTTCAGAAACGACTTCCTGATACATAAATCTATATTCGATGTTAACAAATTTCTCTTCTTCAGAAACGCTTTCCTTGCCATTGCCAGTCTACATTTTATATCCTCTCTACTTCGACCATCATCAGTTATTTTACTTCCTAAATAGCAAAACTCCTTTACTACTTGAAGTGTCTCATTTCCTAATCTAATTCCCTCAGCATCACCCAATTTAATTTGACTACATTCCATTATTCTCGTAGCTTGAGAAACGAAGATTTTTGTGAGGTAAGTGATTTGTGAAACGTATACGTTAATGTTAGTCAGGGCCATTCTTTCGTAGGGATTTTTGGAAGTCAGATTGCTTTGCGCTAAAAATATTGTGTGTCAGTTTAAGCACAGTCTTGTAATAATTTTTCCAAGGGGACGTTTCATATGTCGACCCTTAGCCGAGGATACCTCACTGGAATCTTCTGATTTTTTCTTGTAGTTAGTGTGATTAGTGTAGATATTGTTTATTGCTAGCATGTAATTGTAGAGAGAATCTCCTTTGTAGTTGCAGTCCTTCATTGTTGTACAGTAAAACAGTTGTGGCATGCATGTAGAATTGCACCAAGTATTTCGCAGCTGCGCTTGCAATTAACTAGATATTATTTTCAGTGCTACGTTAATGTGTTCTCTTATTTCTGCTCTTCAAATTGTGTGTTTCTGTGTTGTCGTGTGAAATATTGTGACAATAATGGCGTGTGAAAAACGTAACACTAGGCTCCAAAGTAAACTGAGAAATAATAGTGACGACGAGTGTAGCTTACCAGCACCACTGTGTAATGAATTAACTAATGTTCAAAGTAGTAATTTGGTAATTTTACATAGGGAAATGGAACGGGCTGCAAATAATGGTGTAGGCAGTGAAACAAGTAGTGAACATGGAACAATTATCGATCGATCAGTCGGCAACAGCTCGCCTCAGGACTCCGAAATGACAGGACACATACTTGCAAATACTGTAGATTCAGGTTTTGCGTCCTCACCGTTTTCTCAAATAAGTCAAGACACATTTTCTGTTTTTCAAACTGCGAATATTGCCGGTTCAAATGCATTGCCAAATAGCACTAAGGAACATGTTTCAGACACCACTGCATTGTTATTACAATTAATGCAACAAATGGGACAAAAGCTTCAAACGTTAGATACAATGGAACAAAATCAGAGACGAACACAGCAAAAGCTTCAAACGTTAGACACAGTGGAACAAAATCTTCAAAAGTTAGATGCAATGGAACAAAAGCTTCAAAAGTTAGACTCAGTGGAACATATGCTTGAACAAACACGTGAAGATTTAACTACTGAATTACATAAAATCGAATCGAAATGTCATAAATCTGTAATGACGTAAAAACACAAATTTGTGAGCATTTCCACCAATTTTTTCGCGGCATGAAAATGCATTACAGAATCACGAAGCAGCCATAAAAGAACTGCAAACTATTGTTCATGAAAATCATGAGACCTTGCAAGCTAAAATTGACTCAGTTGCATCTACCGATTCGGTTATGCAACTTGCAAAAACTCAAGCGAACTTAAAGGACACAGCAGATACTCTGAAAATTGGTTCAGAAAGACACATGGAGGACATTAGTTCTTTATCAGAGAAAGTAGTTGAACTTTCGGAACAGCTAAATAATTTACCTAGGAAGGTAGATGATAATCTGAGTGACACAAAACCGGTAGTCTTTAATGACACAGAAGAGTTCAAACAAATTAAGAAATTCAAACAAAATCAGAATCAAATTAATACGCAACACCAAAGAGAAATCCGGGAAGTACAAGATCAGCTGACACAGGTAATACAAGAATTACGTATTTCAGAAGACACTCGCACTCCAATACGGGAAGAGGGACAGAAAAATACGGAACTGCCACAAAATAATAACACAGGGCACTTTGGAGATTATGAAAGAAATTGGCAAAGTACACCGAATTTTGAAATGGAACCGCCGAAATGACGTAACAATGACCGACATGCGACCCGCCGACACGATGATTTTGACTATAAGCTGTTCATTACTGAACGTAAATTCAAAACATTTAAGAATTCTGGCAACGAAATTCATCCAAAAGCGTGGCTTCATCAATTCTCTCATTGTTTTCCTCCCAACTGGTCATTAGAGCACAGATTAGAATTTATGTGTGGCTAATTGGAGAATGAACCAACTGTAAGAATGCGATCGGTCATTCACAATTGTCACAGTGAAGGAGAATTTTACCGTGCCTTCCTCTCAGCATATTGGTCTCAAGCCGCACAAGACCGAGTAAAACATGGCATCATAATGATGAAAAATTTCGAACAATCTGAATTTTCAAGTCTTGTGATATATTTTGAAGACATGTTACATAAGAATCAGTATCTTTCAAACCCATACAGCCCGTCAGAACTCATCCGCATTTGTTTGATGAAATTGCCGGAACATTTAAGGAATATTATTTTGGCAGGGCGTTGCAAAGACGACATTGAAGGTTTTCAGGGACTGTTACAAGAACTAGAAATTGACACTGACAATCGCGGAACGCGAAAACAGAAACACAACAATTACAGGTCACATCCGTTGCAATTCCGTGATGAACGAAATAATAACTGGAGACGACAAGGATATTCTCACAACACAAATCGTGACCAAAACAGACACCACCTGTATGACAACCGTTGGCAGAGTAGTAATAATTACAGGGAAAGGTCGCTCCTCCGCGGTAATGACTATCGCAGAGACTGCCATAGAAACAGACAATATGGAAACCAAAATAATTATTATCAAAGGAGACAGAATAACTTTAGACGCAACGGTCCACCACGCAGTTACGATTCCGGGAGAAATTCTCCACCATATGACCGACAAACAAGAAACTATGTAAACTACCGACAAAACGACAGACCTGAATTCCATCAGAACTGGCGAGTTTCAAACAGGGCAAGGCCTTCTCGTCAAGGTGAATTTGCAGAAGTTAGGTCTCCTAATCCCAATAACGACACGCACCAACAAAGAGACAGACAATGACTCGCACCGCAGGCAGCCGCGTGCGCCGGCTGGCTCAGAGAAAAATAACATAAGTTAACCTTGAGCAGAATTCCAGTGTTCCTTGCCGACGTAATCACATGATAATTGCTTTTCAGTTGACAGTCTGCGTACTAGGAAGAGTAAAGTTTTACACCACATTTCACATGTAAAACCGTTTATTGAAAGATAATCTGCTTTTTAACTTTGTCTTTGCCATAAAACATTTCACTTCACATTAATAGTATGCTTTGTCAGACTTATAATCTGTTAACATGCAACAATATTTGAAGTTAAATATCCAATCAAGAACCAAGAGAACTTATCTAAACAGAAATGACGAATGCATTGTTGCAGCGAACAGACGACACAGTGTTATTGTGTGTGTACATTCTTGCTTGTTAGTTGCACGATTACGTAACGACCATAAGGCTTACATACTTAGGACATATACTGTTAATGAGATTTTAATGCAACATTTTGGTTTAGTTGAAAAGACGTTTTTTATTTGAAGTACTTCCTGTGAGATTAAAGATGGCTTAGCATTTGGTTTGTTTGATAGCTACACGATTATATCACGACGCTACTAATGTGTGACACAATTTACATTGTGCTTTTGCACTGTATCTGTTTTATATCTGCACAGTTTTTCTGTATTATTCTGGAAAGTAAAACATGTTTTAGTAGTAACGTTTGTGGTATAGCTACAATGAGACAGCCTTTTCTGTAGCACAACAATATGTACAGTACAGTATTTACTTCATCATAGCAATAAGCGTAATAACTAAGATATCTATACGCAAAGCATTTCACTTTCGTTTATCATGAGGTAAGTACATTGACTTCTGCAGAACTTAGCTTTCGGAGGACAATAACTACGACACTTCCGCGGAGATTGTCTTACAGCAAGACGCACATTTAGCGCTACAGGACACGCATTAAACCATTTCTTTTTCAACATATTTGAATTACAAAGAAAGTTTTCCGTGATACATTTCATTCCATTGCTGTAATCAGTAACACCTGAGGATATAATTACATTAATCCTCAGGGGGGTACACGCTTACTTCGTGTACCATGTGTCTGGCAAGCACAAGGAGCCCTAGCTAATATGGTATTTGCTTATACAACTTTACATATCGGTACCATATTTCTCTAACACATAAATTACACAGCTATCTGATCATTTAACTGAGAGAGACAAACATTTATTTTACTACATCAGTGACAGATGTTTACGTAATTGCACCGTTGGATAACTTCACACTTATGAAATTGTATTTTGTCTGTACTTTGTGAACTGTTCATATTTTTTCAGAACCATTGTGATACTATGAAATCTTTGAATGATGTGTTTGCTATGGGATCATGATTGTTAAAGTACTTTTGAGGCAGATGACACTTTTGACATGAGCAGAGAATTTTTTTAGGTTTTGAAATTATTGCAGAAAGCTATGACGTTTTTGAGATTTGACTGAGGTGTTATGATGTTATTATTACGAACACAATGTGAATTATGCTGCTGAGGTATGTTTAAGCTGATGCTGTGTGAGTTATTTGATTATGCTAGGTATCTGTTATGATGAAAAATTGAAGAAGTGTCGACGAATAAGGTAAGGAATAATGAGTATTGGTTAGGAACTCTGGTTTGTGAAAAAGGTGGTTGGAAACCAAGAATCGTACTTTAAGAGTTATGAAATGTATGTAAATGTGTGAATGTATTACAATGCCGACGAAAATTTTTTGGACAGTGTTATATTTATTGGATTTTATTTTCTACACATTTGTAACGCAAATTCTCAACCTTTGAAAATGTAGTGGAAACTGCTATCGTAAATATTTCGGTAAGAAAGGTAAGTGACTGTGACGTAATGCGTTGTGAGCGGACAGGTGTGCCAGCCGCCTTGAGAAAAAGTCATTAGTGTGTGCCTTTCAGAGGCACAGGTGGAGAAAAAAAAGAGGCCATTATCCTTGCTATTGACATTCCTTTGTAGAAAGCACCGCAAATACGACACGCTCATTACTTGGAAACATTCTTACATCTGCACACCTGATTATAACAAATGTCTTTCTGCGAGAGTTGAGAGAGCTTATACTGTCTTATGAAATGCCACATAGCTATTGAATAATGTTTTTATTCTTTACTTTGCATAATTGCTTATTTCATTTGATATCTGTTTTCCAGCTGTGTTACAGCATTGGTTTTATAAAATAAAATTAAATGCATTTGCTAATATGAAAACTTTCTGTCAACAGATCTATTAAATAATCATTTTATGATCCACGTTCTTCAGAAAAGGAGCACTTGGAAAGGAAAGAACAATAAGAAGGGATTAATAACAGTTAATGCATACTTAATTTTTTTTCAACTACTTGGTAATATCTTTTGTAACATTAGGTTTTTTTTTTGTGGTGCACCACTTTAATTATATAGACATTAAGATGTGAATATACATTTACCTTATCTGCGTTGTTGTCATGTTTAGGTATAAGTTATTACATTTATTGCTGCTCGCTATGCTTACTTGCATCTTTTTTTTGTCATTGCTGTTTGTATTAATTGTTTTGTGCCGCTCATTGCCTCGTCCCTTAGTTAAGCATCTGAGCTCAGTAAATTTAAGATAGCTTAAGAGGGGGTAGCCTATATAAGAGAATGAGTTGCGATGGATTTGAAGAAATGCACAGAGAGGTTATATGAGAAAAGTACAGAAAGCAGGTATAGATAGGACTTTTTGGAAATAATGAAGAACGAAGGGAGATCTCCGAGAAGAATAGAAAGTTTTGTTTGCAAAATAGTGCAGTAAAACAAACCCTGCCCTTTCCTTGTGTTATCCAACTATGTGTTTGTGTACCCTTGTGTATTTATGTTCTTCCTGTCTTTATATGTTTATCTGATAAGACTTATGTTGCAGAATTTTTCTAATACTAAGCTACATTCACTATGATGAGGAATACTGTTATCCTCAAATATAATTTGCATTAATAACATGTTATTTACTTCGTAAAGATGTTTACACATTATTTATTCTGTTTTGTTCTAGTGCTCATGTGTGAAGTTGATGTTTCACAAGTTATTCTGATCTTTTATGTATGTACTTATGTCGTAATTTTTGTAACACTGATGTATTTGCTATTTCGATTCTTTTGTAAAGCCTGTACTACTACAAATGTTATCTGTATTGTTATGTTCTTTAATGATATGTCTTGTACCTTTGTTATTGTATTCTTATGTTATAAAATTGTAATTGACATCAGTTCATCAAATTAAGTAACTTGTAAATTACATTTCACTGCACACGTTTCTGTTGGTCATAGTATATGGACATTATGTGAGAAGTAGGGACTGATAGTGTTTGCACGTGTGTTAATAATTGAGTACGGGACTGGATAACAGCATTGCTGGTTGTAAGGACATTTCAAAAACAATTTTTGTGAGTGCACGAGTGGTGGTTATGGACTTGCTATATTATCCGCAAGACTCTTCAATGGTGATTGTGCGCCTGCACAGTCGCAACAGATGGCTGCTGGCTATCTCTACAAGGACTACAGTGGGTCTACACCTTTGATGATCCACCAATACCATTATTTCTACAAGGACTGCAGTGGGTCTGCACCTCTAGTGGCCCACCAGACTACAGTGGGTCTGCTCTGTGATGACCTACCTACCGATAGTCTTCAACGTCAACTGACTCTGCTGTGGCCCATTACCTGTCTGCATGTCAAGAGTCAGCACTGTCTTTCGTTGGAAGGACAACACTACTTCTTCAAGACTGCTTAGAAATCCACTACTTCCAAGTGCAATTTCATTTATTGCTCAGACTTTGAAAAAAACACTGCAATTTACTGTGATGAACGATCAGGACTGTCTTTATGGACTGTGAGAAAATTTTAGCTTCTGACCAACATTGTATCGATAAGTGTGTGCATTTCATTTCTTTGTCATTGTAATTATGAAAAAAATTTTCAATTCTGTATTGGCCACTGCCCAAAACAATTTGTAAATTTTTTGTGGTTAGCACGGGGGCTATGTAAGTAGGCTGTTTAGGTTTTCTTATTGGTAACGCCACATAGCGCTCTGTATGAAAAATCACTGTTTGTGCTGTGCGCAGTCTGTGGCTAGTTTGCATTGTTGTCTTCCATTGTAGTGTCGGGCAGCGGCAGCTGGATGCTAACAGCGCGTAGCGTTGCGTAGTTAGAGGTGAGCCGCCAGCACTGTTGGACATGGGTAGAGAGATGGCGGAGTTTTGAAATTTGTAAGAATTGGTGTCATGAAGTGATATATATATTATGACTACTAAGGTCTCTATTAAAATCTTTCATTTGCTAACTGTGCCTCAGTAGTTAGTGCCTTCCGTAGTTTGAATCTTTTATTTAGCTGGCAGTAGTGGCGCTCGCTGTATTGCAGTAGCTTGAGAAACGAAGATTTTTGTGACGTAAGTTATTTGTGAAACGTATCCATTAATGTTAGTCAGGGCCATTCTTTCGTAGGGATTTTTGGAAGTCAGATTGCGTTGCGCTAAAAATATTGTGTGTCAGTTTAAGCACAGTCTTGTAATAATTTTTCCAAGGGGACGTTTCAACCACAGTTCTTTCTGTTATGGAGAGTAAAACTAAGTGGTCTTGAAGATGTTTTTGAAATATGGTGAGATTACATAGTAAATCATTTCTTCAGTCAAAATTTAATGTAGGAAAGGGCATTTACAGAGGATATTTTTTCTGAGGACATTAGTTTCATGTACTCAGAGCAAAAGGCAATAGCAGTTAGGTTAGAAGATGTGACAAATGTATCAGGCGCCATATGCTAGCTGTTGCATACATATACAAGACGGATGCTTCCAGACCACTACATTGTTCTTTGACGTAGCACGCAAATTTGTTGATGAGTTGCACACGTTATTCTTGTAACCAGTCCAGTCAGGCGTGTTGTGAGGCATATGATTTTAGATGAGGTACAATAACAACAGACATCAGCGATTTTTATTTTTGTCTCTAAAAATCTGAAGATCGTTTGTGTGGAGGCTTCTTTGCGAAAAAGGCGGTATGTTAATGTTTGCATTACTTTGTTTTCAGAACGTGTGTTTTTCGAGTAGATTTGCCCACATACAACACTTCCAGACAGATATGTGATGGACGCTGGGGAACTTGATCTGTCTCTTGGCAGGGGTCTTATCAAGTAAACCTTGTGACAAAGTGGCAGACAGGATGGGTTGTGAGTGTCGACACATTTTCGCCTCAATGCGAGCTATCTCCAGTGTGCTGCCGTGCGTCACCTGGGCAGCGCCTCACCCCCACCACGCTGGCCTGGCCTCCGGTGGGAGCGCTTTTATTAAAGAGGAGCACCACCTCACTTAACAGCCCCCATAAACCGTCACACTTGTTTGACAAAACCGCTTTTCCCTAGCCACGGATTTGCCAAGCGAGCTCGTACACCTTGAAACAATGTTTGTCAGTTTAACATCACTTTGAAGCAGAAGCAATTTGTTTTCTTGTGTACTGTGAGCATAGTGAGAACGGTCACAGGTGCAGACAAAGAGATCCCGTCATTGATTTTGGCGCTGTGTTTAAAGCAGAAGAAGAAGAAAACAAGACTGTGACCCAAGGAATGGCCTAAAATGAGACATTTACCCGTGAAAACATGCTAAAGGAGGTATTACTCACAGAACCCAATGATTGCATCAACTTTCTTCGAATGCACAATGAAACTTGTTAAGTCCCTCCTAAGAGAACAAACTTGGCCGTGGACAACAGTACATTTTCAGACAGACTAACTTTCGAAATTACAGTAGTTATAATTGTCAACAACAGATGGCGCTGTGGTCTGGGAAACTCTATAGTACGATATTTTCCACATATCCACCATGTGTAGCAATAATATGGCGTAGTCTCTGAATGAAATTACCCGAAACCTTTGATAACATGTCTGGCGGAATGGCGTCACATGCAGATGAGATGTACTGCTTCAGCTGTTCAATTGTTTCTGGATTCTGGCGTTACACCTGGTCTTTCAAGTGTCCCCACAGAAAGAAGTCACAGGGGTTCGTGTCTGGCGATTAGGGAGGCCAATCCACGCCGCCTCCTGTATGTTTCGGATAGACCAAAGCAATCACACGATCATCGAAATATTCATTCAGGAAATTAAAGACATCGGCCGTGCGATGTCGCCGGGCACCATCTTGAATAAACCACGAGGTATTCGTAGTGTCGTCTAAGGCAGTTTGTACCGCCACAAATTCACGCAGAATGTCCAGATAGCGTGATGCAGTAATCGTTTCGGATCTGAAAAATGGGCCAATGGTTCCTTTGAAAGAAATGGCGGCCCAGGCCAGTACTTTTTGAGGATGCAGGGACGATGGGACTGCAACCTGGGGCTTTTCGGTTCCCCATATGCGCCAGTTCTGTTTATTGACGAAGCCGTCCAGGTAAAAATGAGCTTCGTCAGTAAACCAAATGCTACCCACATGCATATCGCCGTCATCAATCCTGTGCACTATATCGTTAGCGAATGTCTCTCGTGCAGCAATGGTAGCGGCGCTGAGGGGTTGCCGCGTTTGAATTTTGTATGGATAGAGGTGTAAACTCTGGCGCATGAGACGATACGTGGACGTTGGCGTCATTTGGACCGCAGCTGCAACACGGCGAACGGAAACCCGAGGCCGCTGTTGGATCACCTGCTGGACTAGCTGCGCGTTGCCCTCTGTGGTTGCCGTACGCGGTCGCCCTACCTTTCCAGCACGTTCATCCGTCACGTTCCCAGTCCGTTGAAATTTTTCAAACAGATCCTTTATTGTATCGCTTTTCGGTTCTTTGGTTACATTAAACCTCCGTTGAAAACTTCGTCTTGTTGCAACAACACTGTGTTCTAGGTGGTGGAATTCCAACACCTGAAAAATCCTCTGTTCTAAGGAATAAACCATGTTGTCCACAGCACACTTGCACGTTGTGAACAGCACACGCTTACAGCAGAAAGACGACGTACAGAATGGCGCAACCACAGACTGCGTTGTCTTCTATATCTTTCACATCACTTGCAGCGTCATCTGTTGTTGAAAATTGTAACTACTGTAATTTATAAAGTTTGTCCGCCTGAAAATGTACTGTTGTCCCAAGCATATTGCAACAAACGGTGTATTTCTATCGCTGCTCGTTTAGTTTTTATTGCCGTTTCTAATATACCGGCCATTTTTGAAACACCCTGTATGTGTCGCTGTATGTGTAAAATATTGATTTTGTTCATAAACTCTTTATGCGTAAAACATGGCTGGAAGTGATGTGGTGCCTCTACTGTTTTGGTAGTTGTCAATGCTCTTTTGTTTTTTTACTTGATCGCATTTTTCATAGTGGTGGAAACTCGTGATACGGCGTGATAAATCGTAATACGAAGGTAACTCCAAAAGAAACGCACACTGTTTTTGTAAAAATACAGTTGTCATTCTGCATATGTGAGAGTCTTATAGTGTGTAGATACATCCTTCCCGCTTGTTTTCAAACTTAGTTGAAGCTGTTCCCATGAGTGGCGCCGTCACAGCATGTCTTCAAGATGGCTGCTACACTTGGCGTTGGTGAAAAGCAACATGCTGTCATATAATTCCTGTGCTGTGAAAACTAGTCAGTGGGAAACATCCACAAGAGGTTGGAAAAGGTGTATGGAGATGCTGGTGTTGATCGCAGTACAGTTAATCGGTGAACAGGCAGGTTACGTGATGAAAGCGGGCACGGCAATATTGAGGATTGTCCACGCAGCGGCAGGCCTCGTACTGCACACACTCCAGACAATGTGCAGAGAGTTAACGAATTGGTGACTGCTGATAGACGTATCACAGCGAACGAATTGTCACGCTACGTTGGGATAGGGGAAGGAAGTGTTTGCAGAATACTGAAAGTCTTGGCGTTAAAAAAGGTTCGTGCCAGGTGGGTTCCCAGGATGTTGACAGTGGCTCACAAAAAAACAAGAAAAACGGTATGCAGCGAACTTTTGGAATAGTACGAGAATGGTGGAAATGAATTTCTTGGGACAGGTGATGAAACATGGCTCCATCATATTTCACCAGAGACGAAGAGGCAATCAATGGAGTGGCATCATGCAGATTCACCCAAGAAAAAAAAATCGAAACCACGCCTTCTGCTGGAAAAGTTCTTGCTACGGTGTTTTTCGATTCCGAAGGACTCTTGCTTGTGGACAGCATGCCAAGTGGATCCACCATAAATTCTGATGTATATGTGACGACACTGAAGAAACTTCAAGCTCGACTGAGTCGTGTTCGACCACATCGGCAAAAGTAGCATGTTTTGCTGCTGCACGAGAGTGCACGGCCACATGTCAGTCAAAAAACCATGGAAGTGATCACAAAACTCGGATGGACAACACTGAAACACCCGCCTTACAGTCCTGACCTGGCTCCATGTGACTATCGTCTCTTTGGGAAACTGAAAGACTCTCTACGTGGAACAAGGTTTGAAGATGATGACTCCCTTGTGCACGCCGTCAAACAGTGGCTCCAACAGGTTGGTCCAGAATTTTATTGTGGGGTCATACAGGCGCTTGTTCCAAGATGGTGTAAGGGAGTTGAGAGGGATGGAAATTATGTGGAGAAATGAAAATATTGTTCTTACACTCTGTAAAACTTTCAAACATGTAGCATAAAAGGTGAATAAAAAAAAGTGTGCATTTCTTTTGGAGTGACCCTCGTAAAACATTCCTCACTAAACATATGCGGCGAAACGTCAACACAAACCACATCCGACATCTTGTCAAACTTTCTGCGAATCAAAATTTCTCTCAAACACGTCACACGACCTATATGCTTGACAAATACATTAAACTGTGCGGTACACCGTCAAATATTTGGCAAGCATAGTTAAGTTTGACACAACGTTTAATCGTTTACGGGAGCCTTTAGAAGATGCATCAAATTTACTAAAGAGGCCGCTTAGTGTAATATGTCCAGCCTGGGCCACTTTCGCCACCGCGCAGCGAGCCGTCTACGGGAAGACGAGAGGACGAGGAGGGAGACGTTGCGAAGGGCCCGTCTGACAACGATAAGCGAGCCGACATCTGACGGACACCTGCAGCCATTAGGACAGAACTCCAAGAATGTACTCGCGAAAACAGGGAATCAGCGATCATAAAGCGGTTACTGCATCGATCTTTTCAGCCGTAAATAGAAATATTAAAAACGGGAGGAAGATTTTTCTGTTTAGCAAATGTGAGAAAAGGCAGATTTGAGAGTACTTAATGGCTCAACACAAAAGTTTTGTCTCAAGTACAGATAGTGTTGAAGATCAGTGGACAATATGCGTTAGATGAGTATGTGCCTAGAAGTATATTCACACATTAGCACCGAACCGTGTGCGTCTCGCGTTGATCCCGTTCATAGTTTTTAATGTGTTTGCTGGCGCCACTACGTTTGCTCGCTCGCCTTGTCTGGCCGTGAGTGGCAGCAGCAGCGCTTATCAATAACGAGTACTATGGTACCATCTTTGGAGCGGCCTCTAGTATTTCCGGGTCGTCGTGTGTCGAGCTAGTGGAGTTGGAACGGAGCGTCAGTGAGATCCGGACAGCAACTACTCGCCCACCCGCTGGCGACACACATGCACTGTCCGACGGAAGGATGTGGTCGCGAGAGTGCTCTGCCACGTCACGGACCGCATACTGCGACTTTTAGTTGAATGGACCGTTATATTCGAGTAGTGAAACTTTCATCTGTGTGTGTGTGTCCGCCCGTCAAAGTGACATGGCAATTAGTTGTCAGTCCACGATTTATACTGGGATCTTTCCCGTGCCTGACTTGAGTGGGGGCGACCTTTGGTTGGTTGTTCGGTCGGTCGTCGCAGCGGACAACGTGCACTTGGTCTTAGGACAGCTTCTGGCTTCTGTGTGTTTGTGCCGACTTATAATTCGGCGGTGTCGTTTCACAGTGACTGGTTTTAGTATTGTGAGTTGGAGGAATTGTTTTCCCGGATCAGTGTGTATCATGTGGTTTTGAATGAGCAGTTATTTCCATGCTGTCTACGTACTGGATTTGGAGAGGAGAGTGGCGAATGGACATCAATTCAGTTGGGGTGCAGCAGTGAGCAGGTCCGTGCAGTGCGGGCCCAAGCAGGAGCTACGGTCATCGGTCCCTTTTTCCAAAAAAACTAAAACAACCCACAGAGAATAAAAAACGAACAACAGGAAAGACGGCAGACGACGCAGGACAAGAAATACTCAGGCAGAGATCAGACAAAACAAATTAAAATCACACCGAGTGTGACGGTGGTTGGCCGACCATAGAGAAAAAAAAGGAAAAGCCAACCACCGAGAACACATTAAAAACTCAGTTTAAAATCGGAGGCCAAAAGCCAGAATCAACACTAAAAACAAACTAATTGAATGATAAAAAAACCCTACTCGAATAAAACGTAAAACTAAGCTAGACGTAGCACTGTCGTCAGTTAAAAGGGCAGGGAGCGCATCAGGCAGCAAAAAAGTCTGCCTGAGCACCGTTAAAAGTGGGCAGTCCAACAAAATGTGGACCACCGTCAAAGCCGACCCGCATCGACATAGAGTTGGGTCCTCATGCCGCAGTAGAAAGCTGTGTCAAGCGGGTGTGGTTTATGCAGACCCGGCAAAGGACTATGGAGTCCCTGCGGGTGGCTATCAGGAATGACCGCCATACAGTCGTTGTCTCCTTGACGACACGGAGTTTGTTCGGGGCGGTAATACGTCGCCATTCAGTGTCCCATAGCGTGAAAATTTTCCGGCGGAAGACTGCTCGCAAAACAGTCTCCGGGAGGCCAATGTCCAGGGTGGGTTCACTGGTGGCCTGTTTGGCCAGGTGGTCAACATGTTGATTACCCAGGATACCGACATGACCGGGGGTCCACCCAAAGACCACAGAGCGACCGCAACGGTCAAGAGTATGCAGGGACTCATGGATAGCCATCACCATACGAGAACGAGGGAAACACTGGTCGAGCTCGTAAACCGCTCAGGGAATCGTTACAGATAACGAAGGACTCACCTAAGCAGGAGCGGATATACTCTAGGGCATGAAAGATGGAGACCAGCTCAGCAGTAAAAACGCCGCAGCCAGCTGGCAACGAATGTTGTTCATAGTGGTCCCCTAGAGTCAGAGCATAACCGACACGACCAGCAACCATCGAGCCGTCACTGTAAACGCCAGAGCCATGATATGTGGCCAGGATGGAACAAAAGTGGCGGCGGAAGGCCTCTGGACGGACTGAGTCCTTCGGGCCCTGTGCCAATTTGAGCTGAAGTCAAGGGCGAGGCACACACCATGGGGGGGGAGGGGGGGTATGCAGAGGGGCAGGGAAAGGTTGTGGAAGAGGGACAACCCCAAGCCTGGAGAGATGCTCCTTGACATGGACGGCGATGGGACAACCCGACTGGGGTTGACGTTCTGGGAGATGGACGACTCACTGAGGGAACAGGACACGAATATTTGGATACCTGGGCAAGTTAAAAACATGGGCAGCATAAGAAGCCAGTACTTGCTTGTATCGTAACCGCAGTGGAGGGACACCTGCCTCCACAAGCATGCTGTCCACAGGGGTCGTCTGGAAGGCAACAGTGGCAAGGCGTATCCCACTGTGGAGGATTGGGTCCACCACTCGCAACACAGATGGGGATTCTGAGCCATAAGCCAGGCTCCCATAATACAGACTGGTCTGATAGAGCCGTAACAGGGTAGATCAGTCGGCGCCCCAGCAGGTGTGGCTCAAACATCGCAGAGCATTTAGATGCCGCCAACACATCTGTTTAAGCTCCCGGATATGAGGCAGCCAAGTCAACTCGGCATCAAAAACCACTCCTAAAAACCTATGTGACTCCACCACTGCGAGAAGAGAATTTCGGATAAAGATTGGCAGAGGGTGCCGAGACTCCATCCATGAAGTGTAGAAAGGATGTGATGACGCCATGTGTTATCGTACGCCTTCCGCATGTCGAAAAAGACAGCGACCAATCGCTGAAGGCGGGCAAAGACAGTACACATGGCCGATTCCAGGATCACCAGATTGTCGGCGGCGGAGCGGCCTTTACGGAACCCACCCTGAGACAGAGCCAGAAGGCCCCAAGACTCCAGTACCCGATTCAACCGCCGCTCACCATCTGTTCAAGCAACTTGCAAAGAACGTTGGTGAGGCTAATGGGACGGTAGCTGTCCACCTCCAAATGGTTTTTGCTTGGTTTCAGAATAGGGATAACAATACTTTCCAGCCATTGCGACGGAAACTCACCCTCGACCCAAATACGGTTGTAAAGGTCAAAGAGCCGTCGCTGCAAGTCCACTGAAAGCCGTTTCAGCATCTCATAGTGGATGCGATCAGGCCCAGGAACGGTATCAGAGCAAGCGGCAAGGGCACTGCGAAATTCGCACTCACTGAATGAAACATTGTACGATTCTGGATGGTGGGTGCGAAACGAAAGGCTCCGACATTCCATCCGCTGCAGTTCCACTGGAGGAAGATATTGTTCATGAATGGGGAAGGCGAGAAGGAACTCGGGCGGCAGATTACGCCTACTGGCCCCCTGCTGCTACTGAGTCACCACCTGTGCAACAGCTATCCATTGCGTCAGAGGGACTGGCGAGATCCAGGTCCCCAGTGGACGCCAGAATCTCCACCTCATCTTCGGACGCAGAGTGGGAAGGTTGCGGTGGGACAGGTGCCATCGCAATGTCAGGATGCTTGGGAGCCTTTTCTTCGACTGATTTGCGCGCTATGATTTCGGTGGTTCTGGCTGGGAGGGCCTCACTGGGTGAGTCTCAGTGACTGTAGACGACTGTGACGGCCTACGACCAGCAACGGGTGGTTGTTCGTGATACTTGTGGGTGTCCACTTTGCACTGGGCAAAGGCTGGGATGGGAGGGCCCTAAGGGACCCCTTCCAAGCGAGAGGAGCGGAAGAAGGCTCACGCTTCTCCGGCTGGGATGGGGGAACAGATGCCCCCGTTGGTTGGGGTGGTGTTGCTCCTGAAGTAGATAGAGCAGGAGCAACATGGAGTCAAGTGCGCCCCACAACCAAGGGGGCCGGTGAATTCTGACAGAGCTGAGATCGAACTGTAGGTGACGACACGGTAGAGGTTCAAACCAGTGTTGCAGCAGCTGCATTGGTGGATGTCATTGGCGCAAGATATAACCACTCATATTTCCACCTTTGCCTCAAGGTATGTCAGCCGGTCCAGGGTCTTGTATTCCATTATCTTCCTTTCTTTCTGTAGGACCCTACAGACCGGTGAGCAGGGGGAATGGTGTTCACAGTGAACACAGATAGGACGTGGGCACTTGGAGTATTGGGATGGGAAGGACGTACAAAATCAGTGGGATGACAGGTGCCTGAACTTCCAGCATTTAAAACACCGCATAGGAGGAGGGATATATGGCCTCATATCACAACGGTAAACCATCACCCTAACGTTTTCGGGTAAGACATCACCCTCGAAGGCCAAGATGAAGGCACCAGTGCCTACCTGATTATCCCTCGGACCCCGATGAATGTGCTGGGTGAAGTGAACACCTCGTCGGTCTAGGTTGGCGCGTAATTCATCGTCGGACTGCAGTAGAAGATCCCTGTGGAATATAATACCCTGGAGCATGTTGAGACTCCTATGTGGCGTGATGCTAACTGAAACATCCCAAAACTTGTCACAAGTGAGCAACCTCCAGACTGGGCGGAGGATGCTGATTTGATGAGAACTGAACCAGAGCGTTTTTTGGACAAGCACTCCACCTCCCCAAACTTGTCTTCTAAATGCTCCACAAAAAACTGGGTCTTGGTCGCCATAAACGATTCCCCACCAACTCGCGTACACATGAGGTACCAGGGTGAATATTCTCCACTGGCTTCTTTAGCCATACGTTCCTCCCATGGAGTGGCCAGGAAGGGAAATGATCTTGATTCGTATTTCTTGTCGTTGAGATTAGACCTCGATCGCTTAGAGAGTGCTGGTGGAGGCCCACCAGCGAGAGATGATGCGCCACCCAGCCGCAGCAAAGACCACCTAGCAGGATGGCCTTTGCCGGGAGTCCCAATGCCCCAGAAGGATAGGCATCTACTCCTCGGCATATATGTGGAGGTAGCAGCTCAAGCATCAGCAGTGTGATCCATGTGTAGTCAGGGGATTACCACTAAGAGGGTACATGACGACCCCACCACAACGGACTGGCTACCATTCAGGATGTCGGGAGTCTAATATCCATATGTGACAGGAGGGCGAAGATGGAAGTTCATAATGGAGGGCATGTATGCTACTCGGAACACACAGCAGCTGATGTGGCCGGAAGCTCGTGTAATGCCTACTCCATGACAATATCGGTTGTGCCATATCTTAGGGCAAGATGGATATAGAATACACCACGTAAGGCGTCCATCCCCAAATGGTACGCACTAACAGAAAATTCTGAAATCTAGTGGTCAAACTCCTTAGGGGACCATCACATTAAAGCCGAAACGTTTGAAACTCCTTTTAGTCGCCTTTTACGACAGGAAGGAATACTGGCCTACTCTAACCCCCGAACCTGCAGGGGGACTGAAAGGCGTTTCAGCATCTAACAGTGGATGCGATCTGGCCAAGGAGCGGTATCAGGGCAAGCGGCTAGGGCACTGCGAAATTCCCACTCACTGAATGGAACATTGTACGATTCTGGATGCTGGGTGCGAAACGAAAGGCTCCGACGTTCCATCTGCTCTTTAATGGAGCGGAAGGCCATGGGGTAATTGGCAGAAGCGGAACTCAGAGCCAAATGCTCCGCCAAGCGGTTTGCAATGACGTCGGAGTCAGTGCAAACTGCTCCATTCAGTGAGAGCGCTGGGACGCTGACAGGTGTTCGGTAGCCATAGAGGCGTCGCATCTTATCCCACACCTGCGATGGAGTGACACGGAGGCCAATGGTGGACACATACCGCTCCCAGCACTCCTGCTTGCGTTGGCAGATAAGGCGGTGGGTTCGCGCACGCAGCTGTTTGAAGGCGATAAGGTGATCGAATGAGGGACGTCGCTTGTGGCGCTATAGCGGCTGCAGGCGATCTTTAATCGCTTCAGCGATCTCCGGCGACCACCAAGGCACAGTGTGCAGCCGAGGGGACCCAGAAGAGCGTGGAATGGATAGCTGCGAGAGCGATGTCTTCGAAACACACCAAACCCTGGACGTTTAAGTTGAGTGAAGAGTTAACTACTAACGCAAGAACGACTATTCTGAGATCTCGCCTTTGGTTGGTGGGTTGTTGCTCCCAGGGCCGCTGAGCCGGGCGGCAACGAGTTAAATGTTTCGAGGCGGTGAAATATTACAGCTGTCTTTCTCTGTTTCTTATTCATCATTGAATTTAGTATTATTCTTATTATTGAACTGCAACCAGCGGGAATTTCTGCCTTGTGGCCGCTGACGCCCCAGCTATCTGCGTTGGAGCTTGGCGAACTCTTCCAGCAGTGTACCTTTCCTCGTCGTGTTGATGCTGTTCGACACGGTGTGTTGTTCAACAGCATCTGGTATTGTACTGTGCATATTTTTGGGGCAGGTGTACCTTGGTTCTAGTGTTTCCTTTCGCCTTGGGTGTTTTCTGAAGACGTAGTGCAGTCTGTCTCTTCGCTCTTGTCTAAAAATATTCCATTGTTGTACCAGTGATCGGAAGTTACGCGGGTTTATTAGTCGGTCGGCGCTCGAACTGCCCCTAGTTAAGTTGCCATTCTGTTACGTGAGTACAACTCTTGCCTGCCTGTCTCATCTTACCTTAAGTTTGAGTTACCTTCCCAGACTGACCCTTGGAACACTTGCGGAGAACCGCTTGGCTAGATTCCTCAGATCGTGATGTTGTTTTAAGAGGATTGTAAATTTATAATTATTGTTGGTGTGGCCTTCAGCCGAGCAATAATATCACTTCTTTCATAATAAGGCCTTCAGCTGTGTTATAATAAGATTTTTTTAAAGCAAACTTATTTTAAAAAAGAGGTATTTGTTGAGATGTGTGCTATTTGGAATTGTTTTCCTGGCTTCTGATTCAGGGCTTGAGCCATTTGTTGTTTGAGGTTATTGTTGATGGCCTTCGCGCCCAAAATTGTGGAATTTTTGTCTGTGATAAGGCCTTCAGGTATCATACAGCCAATTGTGTTTTTTTAAGAGAGTGTTTTAAAATTTTAGTTACTTTAAATAAATTTCACGTATTTGTTGTGCAACCGAGAGTAACTGATTACGGCCCCGTCTAAAATCCTAACCTTATCCTGCCCCAGCCTGAGAAATCAGGTCTCAAACACCATAATGTCGTACCATTTGTGTTTGATTTCATTTAACGATTGATATCAATTAATTGTTGGCTCCTGACGTGGGCCAATCTCATCGGTCATCTGTTCATCACTTCACGTCCGACAACAGGGGGAAGAATTCACAGTTCACTACGTTTCTGGCACCCAACATGGGGCGACCTCATTGGTGATTTTCATGCTATGTGATGTCACAAAATAATTTCTCCAGAGTCCACAACATTCTTCGCACCCAACATGGGGCGACCTGATTGGTAATTCTTATGTCACAAAGTAATTTCTCGAGTTCAGTACAGTACACTATACTTTTCCGTCTTCTTCTGTAGTGCTGTTGCACGGTGTGGGTATTCGTACCAGAAAGGACTCACTGTGGATGTGGAGGAAGTCTAGATGAAAAACAGTTTGTTTTGTATCAGGGGACAGAGTGTCACGGGTACCATACAGGAGTTGGACTGGCTGTTATCAAAACGAAAGGGTTTTTCGTCGCGGAAATATCTTTCCACGAAATTTCAACCACCTTTTCGGAATATGAAAATATTCTCTTAACTCTCTCCTTCATACAGAGGAATAACGAACGTAACACAATGAGAGAAATCAGGACTTCCATGTCAAGATTTAGGTGTTCGTTTATCCAACATGATATTCGAGCCTGGCTATCACTTAAATCTAATTCGCACAATAGTTTTATAGATGTAGTCAGCTGTAAGATGCTGACATCCTGTTTCCCACACTATTCTCGTTCACTCAGCTTCTCAATAATGGAAAGGGAAAATTACTGTTTTTAAATTCAGTCTAAGTTGAAAGTATGTTAGTTCCCTCGGTTTGGACACTTCAGGGTGTTACGTACGTTTGCACCATGTTCCAAGATCAATTTTGTCGAAATAAAAATAACAACGATAGAATTATTCGCCTGCAGGTGGAACATCTAACACGACTATTTTATCCATTTTAATTTGCCACACTTATCAACAGCATTTATCGCTAGTAAAAGTGTTTAAATTGTCTCGACGATCTGAAAAGATTAGAAATTAGTCAATAAATGAAACGGCCATTCAAAATGGAGCTGACTAGCTATCAACTGGACCAGAACAACAAAGTGATTCACAGCAAGTCAGAGTTGAGCTTGGAAGGAGTGACATTGTGGATTCGGTGGTGGACTCCCTCGCAGTGTGGCTCCAGCAGAAACAGCCGTGCAGAACTAACCTCTTAGCGCTGTCTCTCAGCGTGCAGCACTGAATTCGCTTACTGGATCGTACTATTCCCGACGTTCAAAGAACGCACTTCTGTCTGTAAAATTATACCTATTTCTCCTATTTCTATAATCTCAACAAAGGCAACAGGACGTGCACTGCCTTTTACAATAATCCGTATGGTTCACATTTTTTGGCATATTCGATGCGAAATTGGTGCCAAAATGTATCTAAATCCTTAATGTAAATAGAATAATTAACATCGTTAACATAATATAAAACCACTTAAGTACTTTCTGGATGCAGTACGTCGCATTTGTGTTGAAAAGTATTCCTTAATAAACAGATGTGATTTGTTACGAAAATTTTGTAGATGCTATTCACTCAAAATATGAAAGAAAAAGAATGTCTAAAAACACTGAAGGAAGATGAATGGCTCCAAAGCCTAAGTACCACTTAGTTCCGAGTCACATCCTTCCTCGTCACCGTCGTTATCTGTGGTCTTTGGAAGAGTCACTGAATTATCAGTTATATAACTCCATTTTCGATGTTACTTTCTGCACACAGTTCACTTTTCATGCTTCTTTAACAGCCATTTTTGTGTGACATACATTATTCCACGTCTCGATGTTATTTGTGTCACTGGTTTCTGAATTTCTGCCACAGTGTAGGTTGTGTTTCTTGTTACCGCGTAATGCTTGATGCTGCACCCGAATATTTTTGATGAGGTTAAAATGGCAGTCATGGTATGCTGGAAGCCTGTGAACCGTTTGACCGTATTCTTTAGTCACGTCATGAATAACAATCTGTTGAAACAGAGGCTTACTTTCTCGCTAATTCCATGGTCTCCGCATTACACGGTTGGTTCTGGACTTAATCCTGTCACGCTTCAGCTATTCAATGAAGTCGTCACTGTATTGGGGAGTACTGATGACGTCAGAGTGTTTCCGACCAAAACGGGGTCACAACGCTTGGACTGTCGCCAAAAACTGCAGGACATTTCCGCGTGTGCGTGCTTCCGCCTGCGATCCAGGCCAGTAGCGTTTCCAACAAAACGGGCGATGCGACGACGTCCTTAAAAGCTGGCCTCCTTCCGAAACGAGATTGCCTGCCAGTCATTGTCAACACTCTGCTACTCAGTGCTCGTTGGTGCAGCATTAGGAACGCTCAAAGATATCACTTACTTCCGTGAATACTGTCTCTCCCCTATTTTAGTCGCAACATTTTTACTTACTCTATTTATTAAGCTGCTAGCTGTCCGGTTAGCTAGCCAATTACATTCTTATGATCGAAACTTCACTGTAAACATAACAAATTAATATTGAATTGTAAACGGATTAAACATCAGTCTTTCTTACCTTTGATGACTCAAAATTGCTCGAACATGTTAACTTTCTTATTTTTCTGCTGTAAAATAACAGCAGGTACCAATGTGGGACAAACTCGTCCACTGGGGCAGTGCGGCTATATATAGCGGTAATGGGCTGTGGCCACACTCGACCGACGCCAAAGTCGTTGCTAACAGCACGACATCGCCTGCTGCAGCTCTCTTGGTCTCTTGATCATGTCGGTTGCACCTGACTCGAAAACGGTGGCCTAGTCAGGTGGGTTCCGATTGCATTTGGTAAGAGCTGAGTGTGGCGCAGAATCCACGATCGCAGCAATCCAAGCTGTCGACAAGGCTCCGTGCAAGCTGGTAGTTGCTCCACAATGGTGTGGACTATGTTTGGATGGAGTGCATTGATTCCTCAGGTCCAACTGAACTGATTATTGACTGGAAATGATTATGTTCGTACGTCTGGAGGGCATGTGCAGCCATTCGTCGACTTCATGTTCCCGAACAACAATGGAACTTTTACGGGTCACAAGTGTTCGCGACTGGTTTGAAGAACATGCTATACAATTCGAGCGAGTAATATCCCCCCCCCCCCCCCCCCCCAGATAGCCCAACATGGACACCATCGAACATTTGTGGGACATATCTGAGGGATCAGTTTGTGCACAAAATCCTGGCAGCCATTTCGCAATTTTGGATTGGTACAGAGGCAGCATGGATGAATATATCTGCAGGGGACTTCCAACGACTTGTTATGTCTGTGTCACGTCAAGTTTCTGGGTTACGTCGTGCAAAACGAGGTCCAGTACCGTATTAGAAGGTACCCCGTGACTGTTGTCTCCCCAGTGTATAACCAAATATAAAAGTATGAGCAGGCGATTTCTTCTTCTGGTGTGAGCTGTCTGGTGTGTACTTGTGGAGCCAATGGAATAACACGGATGCTCTGTTTCGGTGCCTTCGCACCTAGAAATTTCGATATAAATGTGCGTCTCTTGAAAGTGTATTCTCACGTCGACAGTGTGTGTCGGCTGTCGAGCGAGGTTCGTGGCACTTGTCGGTGGAGGGTTTTCCAGTGTGACTTCTGTGTTATGACGTTTTCGCAGCTCACTAGCGTAGTGAGGATAGCCGAACGGAACGTGTTTCAAAATAACTAGTTCTCAGGGGCTGGCCTCGAAATTTGGTTAGGTAAAAACTTTGATTCTGTAGAGCTGTGCAAGGTAACACCGGTGCCTACTTTGTACCCTCATTATTGATGTTGTATGACTGAGATAATTTTTATTTGGAATTCCGTGCTCTTTTTCGACTGGATTATGTCGTCTCTTGATCTGACAGGTTTCCCAGAATCGGGCCATTCATCAGCTGCCCCTTCTGCTAAAAAATTACGAAACCTGTATGTGGGAGACAAACGTACAAAGAAAGGTACTCCTTTTTCCGTTAGTTGCTCAGTTCTTTCGTTGTTTATAGTTACAGAAAGCCCTTTGACCCAGAGAAGTTGGTACTGACAGATCCCTTCATGTACGACGTGCTAATTTTTCCGATAATCTGTTATTATCGGAAGACCGTTGATATTACACAATGAGTGTGAGTGCCTCTCTTTATTATCAAAGTGGCGGCGACTTCAATGTGTCCGAACACCTCCCTGTACCTAAAGTAAGAACATACCAGACATACTACACGTTGAGAAAGTATGGGAAGAAGAACAATGCCTTGGGGACCGATAACACTACGGATTCATATCTTAATGAATAAAGTTTACAGATAATTTCCTCAGAATCGTTTACTTTAGAAGCAGGTTGTGAGCAGAAGAACTGGACATCTTGGCTGAGATTTACTTTACGCTGGAAAGACTCAGGAAAAAAGTTATCGTTGGATTCTCTTCCATTCTTACCTCGTTTTCAAACTGAGCAGCCTTCCTACAAAGAAAAAGCCCGAGGCATAGTCAGGAGTTTAAAAGCGTTTACAGGTCAGCAACGATTAACAACAAAGGATTCTGTTGTTGGAGGAAGAAACGAGTAGAATTTTATGTCGAAGAAGCCACAAGATGGGATTTCGTTTCTACCAGCATTCGTAATATTCAGTGCTAAATGAATATGTCACTGCCTCATCGTCGTACGATGAGATGATCTTCCATCACCGTAATTACAGCTAGGGGGTAATTTGGAAATGCTTCCTGGTAAGTCTTTGCTTCACACTGAAAATTTATGACTAGCTAAGAAGTCCACACGTCTTCGGTAAGTCAAAGTACAGGACGGCTACACGGTAATTAAACTTTCGCTACTTGAGCCAGTGCAGACGGAAAACTATTTTCCGTATCGGCACACAACTGTATAGAAATCATGTTCAGATGGTGGGCTGAAGGATTTGCGTTGTTGGCTGGCTGGCTGGTTTGGGAGATTAAAGGGACCAGACTGCTACGGTCATCGGTCCCTTTTTCCAAAAAAACTAAAACCACCCAAAGAGAATAAAAAAATGAACAACAGGAAAGACGGCAGACGACACAGGACAAGAAAGACTCAGACAGAGACCAGACGAAACAAATTGAAATCACACAGAGTGTAAAGGTGGTTGGCCGACCATAGAGATTTAACACTCAGATTAAATGATAAAAAACCACTGCCCGAATAAAATGCAAAACTAAGCCAGCCATAGCAGGGTCATCAGTTAAAAGGTCAGGGAACGTATCAGGCAGCGCTAACGTCTGCCTGAGCACAGGTAAAAGGCGACACTCCAACAAAATGTGGACCACAGATAAAACGGAGCCGCAGCGACATAGAGGTGGGTCCTCACGGCGCAATAAGTGGCTGTGCGTCAGCCGAGTGTGCCCAATGCGCAGCCGGCAAAGGACAACAGACTCCTGGCGGCAGACCCGCGTGGACGACCGCCACACAGTCGTCGTCGCCTTGATACGGAGAAGTTTGTTGGGCATGGGCAGGTTGCACGATGCAGTGTCCCATAGGTCGAAAATTTTGCGGCGTAAGATTGCACACAAATCAGTCGCCGGGAGGCCAATCTCCAGAGATGGCGCACTGGTGGCCTCTTTCGCCAGGCGGTCAACATTTTCATTGCCAGGTATCCCAACATGGCCAGGGGTCCACACAAAGACCATAGAGCGGCCGCAACGGGCAAGAGTATGCAGGGACTCCTGGATAGCCATCACCAGACGAGAACGAGGGAAACACTGGTGAAGAGTTCGTAAACCGCTCAGGGAATCACTACAGATCACGGACTCACCTGAGCAGGAGCGGATATACTCTAGGGCACGAAAGATGGCGACCAGCTCAGCAGTGTAAACGCTGCAGCCAGCTGACAATGAACGTATTTCAGAATGGTCCCCTAGAGTTAGCGCATAACGGACACGACCAGCAACCACCGAGCCGTAAGTGTAAACAAAGCCAGAGTCCTGATACGTTGCGAGATTGGAAAGAAAGCTGTGGCGGAAGGCCTCCGGAGGGACTGAGTCCTTCGGGCCCAGTGCCAATTCCATCTGAAGACGAGGGCGAGGAACACACCACGGGGGTGTACGCAGAGGTGCCTGGAAAGGAGGCAGAAGAGGTAAAGCCCCAAGCCCGGAGAGAAGCTCTCGGACGCGGACCACGATCGCGCATCCAGCCCTGGGCCGACGTTCAGGAAGATGGACGTGCCACTGTGAGAATAGTTGATGATAGGATGCCCGGGTGAGCTGAAAACATGGGCAACATAAGCGGCCAGCAAAAGTAGCCACGCTAGCATAATCCAGACGGAAGTGGATTAACGCCTGATAGAGCCGTAACAGTGTAGATCGGTCGGCGCCCCACCGGGTGTGGCTCAAACATCGCAGAGCATTTACATGCCTCAAACATAAAAAACGACACCCAAAAACGTATGTGACTCCACCACAGCAAGAAGTTCGCCATCAAGATAAAGCCGCGTCGCCGGCAGAAATGCATAACGCAGGTCTTGGCCGCCGAAAACTGGAACCCATGAGCAACAGCCCAAGACAGAGCCTAGCGAATAACGCCCTCTAACTGACGTTCAGCAGCTGCAAATGCCAATAGAGCTATAGAAAGGTAGAAGTCGTCAGCATACAGGAAAGCGGAGACAGACGTTCCCACCGCTGCAGCGACCCCGTTTATAGCAATTAAAAACAGAGAGACACTGAGGACGGATCCCTGTGGTACTCCGTTCTCCTGGACTCGGGAGGAACTATGAGAGGCCGCGACTTGCACGCGGAAGGTACGATACGACAGAAAATTGCAGATAAAGATCGGCAGAGGGCCCCGAAGACGCCATCCATGACGCGTAGAAAGGATGTGATGACACCATGTCGTATCGTATGCCTTCCGCATGCTGAAAAAGACAGCGACCAGGTACTGACGGCGGGCAAAGGCGGTACAGATGGCCTTCTCCAGGCTCACCAGATTGTCGGCGGAGGAGCGGCCTTTACGGAACCCACCCCGAGACTACAGTACCCAATTCAACCGCCGCTCACCATCCGTTCAAGCAACTTGCAAAGATCGTTGGTGAGGCTAATGGGACGGTAGTAAAGGTCGAGGAGCCGTCGCTGGCAGTGCACAGAAAGGTGTTTCGGCACCTGACAGTAGATGCTAGCTGGCCCAGGTGCTGTATCAGAACAAGCGGTGAGGGCACTGTGAAATTCCCACTCGCTGAATGGAACATTGTAGGATTCAGGATGGTGGGTACGACAAGAAAGGCATCGACGTTCCATCCGCTCTTTAATGGGGTGGAAGGCCAGTGGGTAATTGGAAGAAGCGAAACTAAGAGCAAATGATCTGCCAAGCTGTTGGCAATTTCGTTGAAGTCTATACAAACTGATCCATTCAGTGAGAGCGCAGGGACGCTGACAGGAGTCCGATAGCCATAGAGGCGGCGGATATTGGCCCAGACCTGCGATGGAGAGACACTGAGGTCAATGGTGGACATATACAGCTCCCAGCATTCCTGCTTACTTTAGCGGATAAGTGGGCGGGCCTGCGCACACAGCCGTTTGATTGTGATGAGGTGTTTAATGCAGGGGAGTCGCTTGTGACGCTGTAGCGCCCGCCGGCGATCTTTAATCGTCTCAGAGATCTCAGGCGATCACCAAGGCACAGTCGTCCTCTGAGGGGATCCAGAAGAGTGGGGAATGGAGATTCTGTGGCAATTACGATGACACTGGTGACCGAGTGAACCCCCGCATCTATGGCGTCATTAGAGAGAGGCTCAATAGCGGCAAAGGAGGAGAACAAGTCCCACTCAGCCTTATTCAGAGCCCATCTGCTGGGGCGCCCAGAAAGGTGACGCTGTGGCAGTGACAGAGAGATCGGTAAGTGATCACAACCACACAGGTCGTCATGCACTCTCCATTGGACAGAAGGCTAGGGCTGCAGATCGAAAGGTCGATGGCAGAGTACGTTCCATGCGCCATGCTGAAGTCAGTGAGTGCACCATCACTTAAAATGGAAAGATCGAGCTGTGCCAATAAACGCTCAATGGTGGCGCCTCGACCTCTGGCCACTAACCCACCCCACAGAGGGTTATGGGCGTTGATGTCACCCATTAACAAGAAAGGTGGCGGCAATTGATCAGCACAGCCAGGTCATGCTGAGCGACATCACCATCTGGTGGAAGGTAAAGATTGCAGATGGTAACAGCCTGTGGCGTCCACACCTGAGCAGCGACAGCCTTTAAAGCTGTTTGCAGAGGGACAGACTCGCTGTGAAGAGAAGACAGAGATGCAGACGCCACCAGACACACTTTCATAAGCTGCCCAGCTGTTATAATAACTGACATAGCCACGGACGGTGGGAGCTCGCATTGAGGGAAACCAAGTTTCCTGAAGAGCAATGCAGAAGAAAGGGTGAAGGCTTATAAGTTGTCGGAGCTCAGCTAGATGTTGGAAGAAACCACTGCAGTTCCACTGGAGGATGATATTGACCATGGATGGGGAAGGTGTGAAGGGACTGGGGATGTAGGCTATGCCTCCTGGGCCCCTGCTGTTACTGAGTCACCACCTGTGCAACAGCTATCCATTGGGTCTGAGTGACTGGCGAGGTCCAGGTCCTCAGTGGATGCCAGAATCTCCACCTCATCTTCGGACGCAGAGTTGGAAGTTTTCGGTGGGACTGGTGTCACCGCAATGTCAGGATGTTTGGGAACCTTTTTCTTCGACTGATTTGCGCGCTGTGCCTTCGGTGATTCTGGCTTGGATCGCCTCACTGGGTCAGTCTCAGAGACTGAAGACGGCCGTGACGCCCTACGACCAGCGACCGGTGGTTGTTTGAGATACTTGCGGGTGCCCGGTTTGGTACTGGGCAAAGCCTGCGATGGGAGGGCCCCAAGGGACCCCTTCCAAGCGAGAGGAGCGGAAGAAGGCTCACGCTTCTCCGACTGGGAAGGGGGAACAGATGCCCCCGTCGGTTGGGGAGATGTTGCTCCTGAAGTAGATGGAGCAGGAGCAACAGGGAGTGAAGTGCCCCCCACAACCAAGGGGGCCAGTGAATTCTGACAGAGCTGAGCTGAGCTGAGATCGAACTGTAGGTGACGACACGGTAGAGGTTCAAACCAGTGTTGCAGCAGCTGCATAGGTGGATGTCATTGGCGCAGGATATAACCACTCATATTTCCACCTTGCCTCAGTGTATGTCAGCCGGTCCAGGGTCTTATATTCCATTGTCTTCCTTTCTTTCTGTAGGATCATACAGACCGGTGAGCAGGGGAATGGTGTTCACAGTGAACACAGATAGGAGGTGGGGCACATGGAGTATTGGGATAGGAAGGACGTACACAATCTCAACATGTGATGTCCCAAGTACAGTGGGATGACAGGTGCCTGAACTTCCAGCATTTAAAACACCGCATCGGAGGACGGATATGGCTTCATATCACAACGGTAAACCATCACCTTAACGTTTTCGGGTAAGTCATCACCCTCGAAGGCCAAGATAAAGGCACCAGTGGCTACCTGATTATCCCTCGGACCCCGAAGGACGCGCCGGACGAAGTGAACACCTCTTCGTTCGAGGTTGGCGCGTAGTTCATCGTCGGACTGCAGAAGAAGACCCCTGTGGGATATAATACCCTGGACGATGTTGAGACTCTTATGCGGTGTGATGCTAATTGAAACATCCCCCAACTTGTCACAACTGAGCAACCTCTGTGACTCGGTAGAGGATGCTGTTTTGATGAGTACTGAACCAGAGCGCAGTTTGGACAAGCCCTCCACCGCCCCGAACTTCTCCTCTGAATGCTCCACAAAAAACGGGGTCTTGGTCGCCATAAACGAATCCCCATCAACTCGCGTACACATGAGGTACCAGGGTGAATATTCTCCACTGGCTTCTTTAGCCATACGTTCCTCCCATGCAGTGGCCAGGAAGGGAAATGATCTTGATTTGTATTTCTTGCCTTTGAGGTTAGACCTCGATCGCTTAGAGACTGCTGCTGGAGGCTCACCAGCGAGAGATGATGTACCACACTCCATTGTGGGTCATCCGCCCTGATGCCACCCACTCCGTCCAGTGGCTCTCCCCACGGGCGCCACTGAGCCGCAGCAAAGACCACCTAGCAGGATGGCCTTTGCCGGGAGTCCTGGTGCCCCAGAAGTATAGGCATCTACTCCTCGGCATATGTGTGGAGGTAGCAACTCAAGCATCAGCAGTGCGATCCATGTGTAGTCAGGGGGCTACCACCAAGAGGGTACATGACAACCCCACCACAACGGACTGGCTACCGTGCTGGATGTCTGGTGTTGACAAAATCGGTTGTGCCAAATCTTAGGGCGAGATGGATACAGAATGCACCACGTAAGGCGTCCTTCCCCAATTGGTAAGCACTAACAGAAAATTTTGAAATCTAGTGGTCAAACCCCTTAGGGGACCATCACATTAAGGCCGAAACGTTTGAGACTCCTTTTAGTCTCCTCTTACGACAGGCAGGAATACCGCGGGCCTATTTTAACCCCTGAACCCGCAGTGTCACGGTTTGCCGTACGGCTACATAAGTCTGAAACACAAGCATCCGTGTGCACTACAGCTGCTCACAGTAACACGGGTCTCAACAAGGAGAGCAGCGTTTTCTTCGTAAAGCAATTTATCAGAATAACAGCAACAGTGCAGCCGCTTTCCGCGAGTGTCGAAGTTTTAAAGAAACACGCAATGCTTCACGCAGGTCTGTTTGAAGAACATGATTCGGTATTTCGAATTAACACGCGGCTTGGATATTGCTTCGGAGTGAGGCCGACGGCCAGTTGCGTCTCAAATGGTTGAGGAAGCTACCGAGTGAGAATGCTGGGTGCAACCTGCGGTCCCGAAGCCCCGCACGAGCTGTGCCACGGCAGCTGAAGATTCGGTGGTCCAGCGGTCGAAAGCCGCTCCGACCATTTGTGAAATACACTCCTGGAAATTGAAATAAGAACTTTATTGACACATTCCTGGGGTCAGATACATCACATGATCACACTGACAGAACCACAGGCACATAGACACAGGCAACAGAGCATGCACAATGTCGGCACTAGTACAGTGTATATCCACCTTTCGCAGCAATGCAGGCTGCTATTCTCCCATGGAGACGATCGTAGAGATGCTGGATGTAGTCCTGTGGAACGGCTCGCCATGCCATTTCCACCTGGAGCCTCAGTTAGACCAGCTCAGTTCGTGCTGGACGTGCAGACTGCGTGAGACGACGCTTCATCAAGTCCCAAACATGCTCAATGGGGGACAGATCCGGAGATCTTGCTGGCCAGGGTAGTTGACTTACACCTTCTAGAGCACGTTGGGTGGCACGGGATACATGCGGACGTGCATTGTCCTGTTGGAACAGCAAGTCCCCTTGCCGGTCTAGGAATGGTAGAACGATGGGTTCGATGACGGTTTGGATGTACCGTGCACTATTCAGTGTCCCCTCAACGATCACCAGAGGTTTACGGCCAGTGTAGGAGATCGCTCCCCACACCATGATGCCGGGTGTTGGCCCTGTGTGCCTCGGTCGTATGCAGTCCTGATTGTGGCGCTCACCTGCACTGCGCCAAACACGCATACGACCATCATTGGCACCACGGCAGAAGCGACTCTCATCGCTGAAGACGACACGTCTCCATTCGTCCCTCCATACACGCCTGTCGCGACACCACTGGAGGCGGGTTGCACGATGTTGGGGCGTGAGCGGAAGACGGCCTAACGGTGTTCGGGACCGTAGCCCAGCTTCATGGAGACGGTTGCGAATGGTCCTCGCCGATACCCCAGGAGCAACAGTGTCCCTAATTTGCTGGGAAGTGGCGGTGCGGTCCCCTACGGCACTGCATAGGATCCTACGGTCTTGGCGTGCATCCGTGCGTCACTGCGGTCCGGTCCCAGGTCGACGGGCACGTGCACCTTCCGCCGACCACTGGCGACAACATCGATGTACTGTGGAGACCTCACGCCCCACGTGTTGAGCAATTCGGCGGTACGTCCACCCGGCCTCCCGCATGCCCACTATACGCCCTCGCTCAAAGTCCGTCAACTGCACATACGGTTCACGTCCACGCTGTCGCGGCATGCTACCAGTGTTAAAGACTGCGATGGAGCTCCGTATGCCACGGCAAACTGGCTGACACTGACGGCGGCGGTGCATAAATGCTGCGCTGCTGACGCCATTCGACGGCCAACACCGCGGTTCCTGGTGTGTCCGCTGTGCCGTGCGTGTGATCATTGCTTGTACTGCCCTCACGCAGTGTCCGGAGCAAGTATGGTGGGTCTGACACACCGGTGTCAATGTGTTCTTTTTTCCATTTCCAGGAGTGTAGTATCTGCACAGCTGTGCCCGGCTGTCGTGGATGCAGATGGTCCTCACATCGAGCAACATTTCTAACCTGGAACGTAGACGTGGTACACCATTAACATGTTTTACGCTGTCAAGCGGCGATTAAAGTGTGTTTCTATCAATGGTTCATACGTTATCTTCTGCGTTCCTCAAATGTTTCCACAAAGTTTCATTGTGTTACTATCACTCGTTTTTCACAGGGGCCCCCTCACTCATCGGAAGTTCAATTATTACCACCATGTATTCATATTAGTTAGATAGTAGTGGGTATCCTAAGTTCTTTGAATTGATTTTGTCTTCTTCATCAACCAAAATCGAATGACTTGTGTTACACACAACCTATATGATTCATATCCAACTTTATTTGTTACTTCGCTGGTTCACTTGGGCACAAAACGCCTATATGCTACGTTCCCAGCAGATGTTGAAATAGTACTTTAAGACTTTGGGTGCCATAAAAGCCATGCTACTCTATCCTGTGCAAGCTGCTTCATCTCCCAGTACCTACTGCAACCCACATCCCTCTGAATCTGCTTAGTGTACTCATCTCTCGGTCTCCCTCTATGATTTTTACCCTCCACGCCGCCCTCCAATGCCAAATTTGTGATCCCTTGATGCCTCAAATCATGTCCTACCAACCGATCCCTTCTTCTAGACAAGTCGTGCCACAAACTTCTCTTCTCCCCAATCCTATTCAATACCTCCTCATTAGTTACGTGATCTATCCACCTTATATTCAGTATTCTTCTGTAGCACCACATATCGAAAGCTTCTATTCTCTTCTTGTCCAAACTAGTTATCGTCCATGTTTCACTTCCATACATGGCTACACTCCAAACAAATACTTTCAGAAACGACTTCCTGAGACATAAATCTATATTCGATGTTAACAAATTTCTCTTCTTCAGAAACGCTTTCCTTGCCATTGCCAGTCTACATTTTATATCCTCTCTACTTCGACCATCATCAGTTATTTTACTCCCTAAATAGCAAAACTCCTTTACTACTTTAAGTGTCTCATTTCCTAATCTAATTCCCTCAGCATCACCCGATTTCATTTGACTACATTCCATTATCCTCGTTTTGCTTTTGTTAATGTTCATCTTATATCCTCCTTTCAAGACACTGTCCATTCCGTTCAACTGCTCTTCCAAGTCCTTTGCCGTCGCTGACACAATTACAATGTCATCGGCGAACCTCAAAGTTTTTACTTCGTCTCCATGAATTTTAATACCTACTCCAAATTTTTCTTTTGTTTCCTTTACTGCTTCCTCAATATACAGATTGAATAACATCGGGGAGAGGCTACAACCCTGTCTCACTTCTTTCCCAACCACTGCTTCCCTTTCATGCCCCTCGACTCTTATGACTGACATCTGGTTTCTGTACAAATTGTAAATAGTCTTTCGCTCCCCGTATTTTACCCCTGCCACCTTTAGAATTTGAAAGAGAGTATTCCAGTCAACATCGTCAAAAGCTTTCTCTAAGTCTACAAATGCTAGAAACGTAGGTTTGCCTTTTCTTAATCTTTCTTCTAAGATAAGTCGTAAGGTCAGTATTGCCTCACGTGTTCCAACATTTCTACGAAATCCAAACTGATCCTCCCCAAGTTCCGCATCTACCAGTTTTTCCATTCGTCTGTAAAGAATTCGCGTTAGTATTTTGCAGCTGTGACTTATTAAACTGATAGTTCGGTAATTTTCACATCTGTCAGCATCTGCTTTCTTTGGGATTGGAATTATTATATTCTTCTTGAAGTCTGAGGGTATTTCGCCTGTCTCATACATCTTGCTCACCAGCTGGTAGAGTTTTGTCACGACTGGCTCTCCCAAGGCCGTCAGTAGTTCTAATGCAATGTTGTCTACTCCGGGGGCCTTGTTTCGACTCAGGTCTTTCAGTGCTCTGTCAAATTCTTCACGCAGTATCGTATCTCCCATTTCGTCTTCATCTACATCCTCTTCCATTTCCATAATATTGTCCTCAACTACATCGCCCTTGTATAAACCTTCTATATACTCCTTCCACCTTTCTGCCTTCCCTTCTTTGCTTAGAACTGGGCTGCCATCTGAGCTCTTGATATTCATACACGTGGTTCTCTTCTCTCCAAAGGTCTCTTTAATTTTACTGTAGGCAGTATCTATCTTACCCCTAGTGAGATAAGCCTCTACAGCCTTACATTTGTCCTCTAGCTATCCCTGCTTAGCCATTTTGCACTTCCTGTCGATCTCATTTTTGAGACGTTTGTATTCCTTTTTGCCTGCTTCATTTACTGCATTTTTATATTTTCTCCTTTCATCAATTAAATTCAATATTTCTTCCGTTACCCAAGGTTTTCTAGCAGCCCTCGTCTTTTTACCTACTTTATCCTCTGCTGCCTTCACTACTTCATCCCTCAGAGCTACCCATTCTTCTTCTACTGTATTTCTTTCCCCCATTCCTGTCAATTGTTCCCTTATGCTCTCCCTGAAACTCTGTACAACCTCTGGTTCTTTCAGTTTATCCAAGTCCCATCTCCTTAAGTTCCCACATTTTTGCAGTTTCTTCGGATTGTGGCCAGAGTCCACATCTGCCCCTGGAAATGTCTTACAACTTAAAACCTGGTTCCTAAATCTCTGTCTTACCATTATATAATCTATCTGATACCTTTTAGTATCTCCAGGGTTCTTCCATGTATACAACCTTCTTTCATGATTCTTAAACCAAGTGTTAGCTATGATTAAGTTGTGCTCTGTGCAAAATTCTACGAGGCGGCTTCCTCTTTCATTTCTTAGCCCCAATCCATATTCACCTACTATGTTTCCTTCTCTCCCTTTTCCTACACTCGAATTCCAGTCACCCATTACTACTAAATTTTCGTCTCCCTTCACTCTCTGAATAATTTCTTTTATTTCATCGGACATTTCTTCAATTTCTTCGTCATCTGCAGAGCTAGTTGGCATATAAACTTGTACTACTGTAGTAAGTGTGGGCTTCGTATCTATCTTGGCCACAATAATGCTTTCACTATGCTGTTTGTAGTAGCTTACCCGCATTCCTATTTTCCTATTCATTATTAAACCTACTCCTGCATTACCCCTATTTGATTTTGTGTTTATAACCCTGTAGTCACCTGACCAGAAGTCATGTTCCTCCTGCCACCGAACTTCACTAATTCCCACTATATCTAACTTTAACCTATCCATTTCTCTTTTTAAATTTTCTAACCTACCTGCCCTATTAAGGGATCTGACATTCCACGCTCCGATCCGTAGAACGCCAGTTTTCTTTCTCCTGATAACGACATCCTCTTGAGTAGTCCCCGCTCGGAGATCCGAATGGGGGACTATTTTACATCCGGAATATTTTACCCAAGAGGACGCCATCATCATTTAATCATACAGTAAAGCTGCATGTCCTCGGGAAAAATTACGGCTGTAGTTTCCCCTTGCTTTCAGCCGTTCGCAGTACCAGCACAGCAAGGCCGTTTTGGTTAATGTTGCAAGGCCAGATCAGTCAATCATCCAGACTGTTGCCCCTGCAACTACTGAAAAGGCTGCTGCCCCTCTTCAGGAACCACATGTTTGTCTGGCCTCTCAACAGATACCCCTCCGTTGTGGCTGCACCTACGGTACGGCCATCTGTATCGCTGAGGCACGCAAGCCTCCCCACCAACGGCAAGGTCCATGGTTCATGGGGGGGGATTATACTGTTAATAATGGGTAATGTCACTGATTAATTATCAGACGTCAATGAAAATTCAGAGATTGTACATACGAAATATAAAAGGTGATCTCGGTAAACATGTAAGAAAACTACTTTCATTACACTTTTAAAAAAATATATATATATTTTGAAGGAATGTTTTACATCAGTTATGGCCTTTGGTATAGTAAGAGGTAATGTTGTCGAAATCCCAAATTGTGTCTCTCTATGAAATAGTAATACTTTCATTCATACACTACTGGCCATTAAAACTGCTGCACCATGAAGATAACGTGCTACAGACGTGAAATTTAACCGACAGAAAGAAGATATGCAAATGATTAGCTTTTCAGAGAATTCACACTAGGCTGGCGCCGATGGCGACACCTACAACGTTCTGACATGAGGGAAGTTTCCAACCGATTTCTCACACACAAACATAGCTGACCAGCGTTGCATGGTGATACCTTGTTGTGTTGCCTCGTGTAAGGAGGAGAGATGCGTACCAATTCGTTTCCGACTTTGATAAAGGTCGGATTGTAGCCTATCGCGATTGCGATTTATCGTATCTCGACATCACTGTTCGCGTTGGTCGATATCCAATGACTGTTAGCAGAATATGGAATCGATGGGACGGAACGCCGTGCTCGATCCCAACGGCCTCCTATCACTAGTAGTCGAGATGACAGGCATCTTTTCCGCATGGCAGTAACGGATCGTGCAGCCATGTCTCGATCCCTGAATCAACAGGTGGGGACGTTTGCAAGACCACAACCATCTGCACGAACAGTTCGACGACATTTGCAGCAGCATGGACTATCTGCTCAGAGACCATGGCTGCAGTTAACCCTTGACGCTGCATCACAGACAGGAGCGCCTGCGATGGTGTACTCAACGACGAACCTGGGTGCACCAATGGCAAAACGTCATGTTTTCGGATGAATCCAGGTTCTGTTTACAGCATCATGACGGTCGCATCCGTGTTTCGGGACATCGTGGTGAAAAGCACATTGGAAGCGTGTATTCGTAATCGCCAGACTGGCCTACCACCCGGCGTGATGGTATGGGGTACCATTGGTTACACGTCTCGGTCACTTCTTGTTCGCATTGACGGCACTTTGAACAGCGAACGTTACATTTCAGATGTGCTACGACCCGTGGCTATACCCTGCGAAATCCTACATTTCACCAGGATAATGCACAACCACCTGTTTCAGGTCCTGAGGGGCCTTTCTGGATACGGAAAATGTTCGACTGTTGCCCTGGCCAGCACATTCTCCAGATCTCTCACCAATTGAAAACGTCTGGTCAATGGTGGCCGAGCAGCTGACACGTCACAACACGCCAGTCACCACTCTTGATGAAGTGTGGTATCGTGTTGAAGCTGCATGGGCAGCTATACCTGTACACGCCCTCCAAGCTCTGTTTGACTCAATGCCCAGGCGTATCAAAGCTGTTATTACTGCCAGAGGTGGTTGGTCTGTGTAATGATTTCTCATGATCTATGCACCCAAATTGCGTGAAAATGTAATCACATGTCAGTTCTAGTATAATACACTCCGGGAAATTGAAATAAGAACACCGTGAATTCATTGTCCCAGGAAGGGGAAACTTTATTGACACATTTCTGGGGTCAGATAGATCACATGATCACACTGACAGAACCACAGGCACATAGACACAGGCAACAGAGCATGCACAATGTCGGCACTAGTACAGTGTTTATCCACCTTTCGCAGCAATGCAGGCTGCTGTTCTCCCACGGAGACGATCGTAGAGATGCTGGATGTAGTCCTGTGGAACGGCTTGCCATGCCATTTCCACCTGGCGCCTCAGTTGGACCAGCGTTCGTGCTGGACGTGCAGACCGCGTGAGACGACGCTTCATCCAGTCCCAAACATGCTCAATGGGGGACAGATCCGGAGATCTTGCTGGCCAGGGTAGTTGACTTACACCTTCTAGAGCACGTTGGGTGGCACGGGATACATGCGGACGTGTATTGTCCTGTTGGAACAGCAAGTTCCCTTACCCGTCTAGGAATGGTAGAACGATGGGTTCGATGACGGTTTGGATGTACCGTGCACTATTCAGTGTCTCCTCGACGATCACCACAGGTGTACGGCCAGTGTAGGAGATCGCTCCCCACACCATGATGCCGGGTGTTGGCCCTGTGTGCCTCGGTCGTATGCAGTCCTGATTGTGGCGCTCACCTGCACGGCGCCAAACACGCATATGACCATCATTGGCACCAAGGCAGAAGCGACTCTCATCGCTGAAGACGACACGTCTCCATTCGTCCCTCCATACACGCCTGTCGCGACACCACTGGAGGCGGGCTGCGCGATGTTGGGGCGTGAGCGGACGACGGCCTAACGGTGTGCGGGACCGTAGCCCAGCTTCATGGAGACCCCAGGAGCAACAGTGTCCCTAATTTGCTGGGAAGTGGCGGTGCGGTCCCCTACGGCACTGCGTAGGATCCTACGGTCTTGGCGTGCATCCGTGCGTCGCTACGGTCCGGTCCCAGGTCGACGGGCACGTGCACCTTCCGCCAACCACTGGCGACAACATCGATGTACTGTGGAGACCTCACGCCCCACGTGTTGAGCAATTCGGCGGTACGTCCACCCGGCCTCCCGCATGCCCACTATACGCCCTCGCTCAAAGTCCGTCAACTGCACATACGGTTAACGTCCACGCTGTCGCGGCATGCTACCAGTGTTAAAGACTGCGATGGAGCTCCGTATGCCATGGAAAACTGGCTGACACTGACGGCGGCGGTGCACAAATGCTGCGCAGCTAACGCCATTCGACGGCCAACACCGCGGTTCCTGGTGTGTCCGCTGTGCCGTGCGTGTGATCATTGCTTGTACAGCCCTCTCGCAGTGTCCGGAGCAAGTATGGTGGGTCTGACACACCGGTGTCAATGTGTTCTTTTTTCCATTTCCAGGAGTGTATGTTTGTCCAGTGAATAAGCTTTTATTATTTGCATTTTTTTCTTGGTCTAGCAATTTTAATGGCCAGTAGTGTAGAAATCAGTGTCTGCCAGTTGTTGTTGTGAACCTTTGGATATCATCACACTGAATTATTTCTAGCAAATTTCTTTCTTCCAGAAAGATGTATCGAGAAATTGTGCTCACATTGTTCGAAGGAAAAGGGAACGATTGCTCAGCTATAATAGATATATGTGCTGTTTTGTCAAACCAACAGTACTATATACCAACAGTGATACTATTGCTATTCGTGAGTATCGCCGTATTACAGGCATAAGGAATGCTCCTCTTTAAGTACCGGCGCTGAAGAACATGATTCTTAAGTTCGAATTTGGCATTCTGTCCCGTGATGCCGGAGTTGGCGGTCATGTGTGTGCGTGACGTGTGCTTGATTGTGTGAGTCAAAGGTGTAGACTGACGTAGATTGGAGCCATGAGAAGCTGCTGATCTTACACTGTAGGCACTCTTTACTAGGGTATTGTTCGGGATTCCTTCCTTAAGGGGATGAAGTATGGGAATGAAATGTTTTAAGAAAATATGTCACTGTTAACACAATTTTGAAGATAAGAATAATGAAAACTGGTAAAGGGTTGTTAAGTCATAAATTAAGAAACACATGTTTCAGCACTTTTGGAAACGACTACTCAGGGGGTAAAATAGTGAGTCAAAGTGCTTTTTCAAAATAAAGAATTATTAACGTACTGCTACAGCATTTTTAAAGCTACCTCTATGGAAATAGATATTTGACTTCTCAGTGGGAGATAAAAAATTACATATTTAAGCATCTTTGGAAATTCAGTGTCTAATGGGGTGAAATAGTGGGTGAATGAAACATTATTACTGAAGTACTGAAGCATTTAGAGCTATGTGTATGAAAATTGGTATTCGACTTCACAGTTGGAAATAACAGTTACACATTTCACTGTTTTTGGAAATTCAACCACTAAGAGGGAAAAATAAAAGTTGAAAACTTTTAAGAAAATGTTTCATTATACTGAAAATTTTTTGAATGTAATTCTATGAGAACTGCTGTTCCACTTCTCGGTTAGATATAAAGAAAAATGTATTAGGGGATGAAAGTTTCTACAGAAATGTCACCACAAGAACGCAAAAGGCATGATTAACGAAAGCGCTGGACTCAAGCTACTAAAATCGCGTTTTGGTCAGGAGTACATTCGGAAAGGACCATGCTTCTATAGCCTTGAGTAGTGCGAAAATATAAGAAGTTTGTCAACAACATAAAAATTCGATCAAAAGAAACCAGCAGATCTTAAGAGGCAAACTCATAGTCGGGTGCAGCATATTTTTTATTGAATTTGTTGTGTACATAGTTCCGCATAGTTAGCATGTACACAACTTTCCCACTTTAGCGCGCCCCACTAAGCACAACAACGCACGCGCAGCACTCGCCCATTTTCGCACTACTAGATGGCGCTGCCATAGAGACGGACCAAATTCTGCTTCCGCCGATCCGCGTATTAATATGTAATGTAGAACCTTATCTCCTCACAGAATACACTCGCACAGTGGTACATGAACGTGCAAGGTATTAAAACGAGTGTACAGACCTCCGATTAGTCAGTCTGCATTTGTCTGCACCAGTTTGTACCAGTCTGCATTTGTTTGCACCAGTCTATAATCAAGTTTCTGTCTGCGCCTAATAAGATTACCATATTCCTGTACATAGCCATGAAGATAAATGTATAGACACTTTTGTCAAGTATCAGAGATATATGTGAGAATACGATTAACTCACCAATACCAAAGGAATTTAAGACTGTCCATTGTAAATAGCATCCAGAACCAAGTTAAGTAATTTTTATGCTTCTTATTATTTTAGTAAATGTGTGTCAGAATTAATCAAGTTCTGTTTAAAGTTGGTTACCGTCAATCTGCTACTCTAAGCATGCAAGTGGCATTTCTATCATCTGACCTAACGACAGAAGATAAAAACGCCACGATAAGACCACGAGACATATTGCTGACACTCGCCTACTTCGTTAGAGCGACAAGTCAAATACTCTGATGGTGTGTGTACTGAAGGTCTTACAGTACGCACACCACAGAATTAAATTTCTCTCTCAGTTTTATCTGGCAGTAAGGAAAGATATTTTACAATACGAAGTATAAAAATCCATCTTTCATAAATTCATGTTTTAGCTTCAATACTGGTGGAGTGTGGTGGAGACATTAGCTATGGAGAGTTTCACGGGAAAGAATAAATAATAAGTATTCTGAATCTAATTGTTATCCACTTTGAGTCCACAAGGTTCCACATTCAGTAACTCAATGTATGAATCAGTGTACTGAATGTCTGCATTTATATCATCTCAACAAAAGGAAACTAACGATACATTCATCAGCAGGTGTGATAATTTCGTTGAACTGAGCTATTTCCAATATCATTTAAATTATAAAACAATAAATTCAGTATTTGGATACAGTAATAAAAGTGGAAGAAACAGTGCTGCCTTTTCCGGCCAAGAATAGGAATCGTTGACTCTAGAGAACGGAAGAAGGAACCATACATTTTTATAATTGGCGAAAATGTTATCTACTGAATGCACTGTTTTTGCCGCACAGTGTATAAATAAAGACAGTACGTAATGTTCAATGCTTTGCTACGAACGCTATGAATCTGTCACTTACGAGGTAATCATAAAGATTTAATACTCACCCCGAAGAAATAAAATTATGTAACTATTTTTTGGGGGAGGGGGCGGTTACGCAGTCATAAAAACGGAGTATGGTGCCATAATTGGTTTTCTTAATCGGGAGGCAGTGGCGCAGAATCGATGCTGAGTTGGTGGAACCGGGGCGGCAACAACGCACCAAGGCATGACGCAGTCGTCAAGTGACCCCTACACGTTCAGTGTCGTCGAAGAAGACTGGCAGACGAAGAACGAAGCAGCATGTCATCTCTGTATGGCAAACAGGAGTCACAAAATAACAGGAGTCCCTGTTGGTCAAAGACCGCCGTATCACAATGAAGGTGGGAGTGGAAAAAGTTAAAACCAATAGCGGAGAAGTTTTCAACACGTTGCACGGCGTTTCGAACATGACGAGGATCGTCGCCCCTGGGTTCTGCGACTACTCACAACAATTCAGGATCCAATGCAGGTGAAGTCTTTACCTTTAACTATCTGCCAGAAAGAAAGGAGGAAAGCAAGATGTGAATTCAACGCCGCCAAAAGAGGTAAGTCCCAACTGTCATCAAGAAAAGTGATGCTGGGTATTTTTTGGGACTGCCACGGTATGGTACTAACAGATTCTGCTCGTAAACGGTAAATCCTCACATTGATATACTACCGAAAGCTACTGATGATGCTATCGAACTGCCCGAGGGCGTCGCTTTTAACCACAACAATGTCCCAGGTGATTATGCACTAGACAGTCACACATGCCTTCTTTCGGCAATCAAACCTTGCGTCACTGCTGACAAGGCACCCAGTGTGTTCCCGTCTTTCCTCAAGTGAAGCAATCATAACATGGCAGTCATTTCCTGAATGACTAAGGAGTGATTATTGAGGTGGAGCATTTCTTGAACAGCCAAAGTACTTAGTTTTACTGCGAAGATTTCAGTCAAATCATCTTTCGTTGAGGCAAAAGTGTCGAACTGAAGAATAAACATACAGAGAAATAAGCTTCATCGTCATAGCTTTAACGTTTTAATGTTGTAATTAACACTCGATTATGAAAGATACCGCGGAAGGGACCTTGGAAATAGACGTCATCAGCATATTTTTTAATATTCCGCTGAGTGTCCTGCTAGCGTGTTGTCAAGTAAGGTGACGAGGTAGGTTCAAAGGCAAGATTGTCTCAACGAACTCCAAACTACCAATCAGCACTCTGCATTTTATTTATAAATACATTCACTTCACCTGACTACATCAGGGTGTTCAACCCCTCTCTTACATTTAACTTGATATCGATAAATAAATTAGCATTGCTATTATATGAACACTACGTAGTGCCAATAATAATTGTAATTAAGTAATAAATACTATTATTGTAGGAGTATGCATAGTATAAAACCAATATATTATTATTAAAATGGATATAGTAATAGACATAATATAGTAACAGATATAATTACGATATTTTCGGAATTCTGTCTAATTTACACTATATCAAAATTTCATACGAAAGCTTTCATCTAATGTGAATTATGATATCTAACAGGAATGCATTTTATCCGTAATTGAGAAATCAAATTTGGGAAAAAAAGTTGACGGGTCTGGGGAAATATGAGAAGTAACACAATAAGGTTATCATGTGAGCCAATGTAGGTTGGTTGGTTTGGGAGATTAAAGGAACCAGACTGCTAGGTCATCGGTCCCTTTTTCAAAAAGAATTACGCCACCCGAAGAGAATGAAAAACGAACAACAGGAAAGACGGAAGACGACACAGGACAAGAAAGACTCAGATAGAGATGAGACGAAACAAATTGAAATCACACAGAGTGTAAAGGTGGTTGGCCGACCATAGAGATAAAAAAGGAAAAGCCAAACATCGAGACCACATTAAAAACTCAGTTTAAAAACCGTAGGCCAAAGGGCAGATGAACACACCGGTTCTCGTCCGATCACCGAAGTTAAGCAACATCGAGCCCGGTTAGTACTTCGATGGGTGACCTCCTGGGAACGCCGGGTGCTGTTGGCTCCCTCTCATTTTGCCAGCCGCGGTGGTCTCGCGGTTAAGGCGCTCAGTCCGGAACCACGTGACTGCTATGGTCGCAGGTTCGAATCCTGCCTAGGGCATAGATGTGTGTGATGTCCTTAGGTTAGTTAGTTTAAGTAGTTCTAAGTTCTAGGGGACTGATAACCACAGATGTTAAGTCCCATAGTGCTCAGAGCCATTTGAACCATTTTTTTGAACCAAAGGCCAGAATCAACACAAAACAATAAAATAAAACATAAGCACCCAGATTAAATGATAAAAACCCCATGCCCCAATAAAATGCAAAACTAAGCCATCCATAGCAAGGTCATCAGTTAAAAGGCCAGGGAGCGTATCAATCAGATAAAACGCAGTCGCAGCGACAAGAGGTAGGTTCTCATAGCGCAATAAGTGGCCGTGCGGCGTCAGCCGAGTGTGCCCAATGCGCAGCCGGCAGAGAACAACAGACTCCTGGCGGGAGACCCGCATGGACGACCGCCACTCAGTCGTCGTCGCCTTTATAGGGCGATGTTTATTTCCGATGGGCAGGTTGCGCCATTCAGTGCCCCATAGGCCGAAAACTTTGCGGCGTAAGATTGCCAGCAAATCAGTCGCCGGGAGGCCAATCTCCAGAGATGGTGCACTGGTGAGCTCTTTCGCCAGGCGGTCAACAGTTTCATTGCCGGGTATCCCAACATGGCCTGGGGTTCACACGAAGACCACAGAGCTGCCGCAACGGGCAAGAGTATGCAAGGACTCCTGGATAGCTATCACAAGACGAGAACGAAGGAAACACTGGTTGAGAGCTCGTAAACCGCTCAGGGAATCGCTACAGATCACGTAGAAGTCACCTAAGCAGGATCGGATATACTTTAGGGCTCGAAAGATGGCGACCAGATCAGCAGTGTAAACGATGCAGCCAGCCGGCAATGAATGGAATGGTCCTCTAGAGTTAGCGCATAACCGACACGACAAGCAAACATCGAGCCGTCAGTGTAAACAATGCCAGAGCCCTGATACGTTGCGAGGATGGAAAGAAAGCGGCGGCCGAAGGCCACCGGAGGGACTGAGTCCTTCGGGCCCAGTGCCAATTCCAGCTGATGGCGAGGGCGAGACACACACCACGGGGGTGTACACAGAGGTGCCCGGAAAGGAGGCGGAAGAGGTAAAGCCCCAAACCCGGAGAGAAGCTCTCGGACGCGGACCGCGATCGTACATCCAGCCCTGGGCCGACGTTCTGGAAGGTGGACGTGCGACTGTGGGAATAGTAGCCGATAGTTAGGATGCCCGGGCAAGCTGAAAACATGGGCAGCATAAGCGGCCAGCAAACGATGGCGCCGTAACCGCAGTGGAGGGACACCTGCCTCCACTAGTATGCTGTCCACAGGGCTGGTAAGGAGAGCACCAGTGGCAAGGTGTATCCCGCTTTGGAGGATTGGGTCCAGCACCCGCAACGCAGATGGGGATGCTGAGCCATAAGCCAGGCTCCCATAACCCAGATAGTACTGGATTAACGGCTGGTTTAGCCGTAACAGGGTAGATCTGTCAGCGCCCTAGCTGATGTGGCTCAAGCATCGCAGAGCATTAAGATGTCGCCAACACTTCTGTTTAAGCTGCCAAATATCAGGCAGCCAACTGGGCACCAACAACCGCAACCAAAAACCTGTGTGACTCCACCACAGCAAGGGTGAACAGTGTGTCGCCGGCAGAAATGCATAACGCAGATCTTGACTGCCGAAAGCTGAAACCCATCAGCTACAGCCCAAGACAGCACCTTACGGATAGCGCTCTGCAGCTGACGTTCAGCAGCTGCAATGCCAATAGGGCTATAGTAAAGGCAGAAGTCGTCAGCATACAGGGAAGCGGAGACAGAATTCCGCACCGCTGCAGCGAGCCCGTTTACTGCAATTAAAAACAGGCAGACACTCAGGACAGATACCTGTGGTACCCCAACCATGAAGGGTAGAAAGGATGTGATGACGCCATGTCGTATCGTACGCCTTCTGCATGTGGAAGTAGACAGCGACCAGGTGCTGACGGCGGGAAAAGGCAGTACGGATGGCCGACTCCAGGCTCACCAGATTGTCGGTGGCTGAGCCGCCTTTACGAACTCTCCCAGAGACGAAGCCAGAAGGCCCCAATACTCCAGTACCCAATTGAAGCGCCGGCTCACCATCCATTCACACAACTTGCAAACAACGTTGGTAAGGCCAATGGGACGGTAGCTGTCCACCTCCAAAGGGCTCTTGCCAAGTTACAGAATGGGGATAACAATAGTTTCTCGCCATTGCGACGTAAACTCACCCTCGACCCAAATACGGTTGTAAAGGTCGAGGAGCCGTCGCTGGCGGTCCACTGAAAGGCGTTTCAGCATCTGACAGTGGATGCAACCCAGCCCAGGAGCGGTATCAGGGCAACCAGCGCGCGCATTGCGAAATTTCCACTCACTGAATGGAAAATTGTTCGATTCTGGATGGTGGGTGCGAAACGAAAGGCGCCGACGTTCCATCGGGTCTTAAATGGAGCGGAAGGCCAGGGGATAATTCGCAGAAGCGGAACTCAGAGCAAAATGCTGTGCAATGCGGTTTGCGATGACGTCGGAGTCAGTACAATCTGCTCCATTCAGTGAGAGCGCTGGGTCTCTGACAGGGGTTCGATAGCCATAGAGGCCTCGAATCTTGGCCCAAACCTGCGATGGAGAGACACGGAGGCCAATGGTGGAAACATACCATTCCCAGCACTCCTGCTTGCGTTGGCGGATAAGGGGGCAGCCCCTCGCACGCAGCCGTTTTAAGGCAATGAGGTGTTCTATGGAGGGATGTCACTTGTGACGCTGGAGCGTCAGCCGGCAATCTTGAATCACTTCAGCGATCTCAGGCAATCACCAAGGCACAGTTCTCCGCCAAGGGACCCAGAAGAACTGGGAATGGCAGATACTGCGGCAGTAACGATGCTGGTGGTGATTGAGTGAACCATCGCATAAATGTCGTCATTAGAGACATCCTCAATAGCGGAAATGCAGGAGAACAAGTCCCAGTCAGCCTTATTCAGAGCCCATCTGCTGGGGCGCCCAGAAAGGTGACGCCGTGGCAGTGACAGAAAGATCGGACAGTGGTCACTACCACACAGTCCGTCATGCACACTCCATTGGACGGTAAGAGGCTAGGGCTACAGATCGAAAGGTCAATGGCGGAGTATGTGCCATGCGCCACACTGAAGTGTGTGAAGGCACCATCATTTAAAATTGAAAGATCTAGCTGCGCCAATAAATGCTCGACGGTGGCGCCTCGACCTGTTGCCACTGACCCGCCCCACAGAGGGATATGGGCGTTGAAGTCGCCCAGTTACAAGAAAGGTGGCGGCAATTGGGCTATCAGCGCAGCCAAACAGCGACAGCCACTAAAGCTGTTTGTAGAGGGACAGAATAGCTGTGAAGAGAGTTAAGGACATAGATGCAGACGCCAACAGACACCCTTTCATAAGCTGCCCGGTTCGTAAAATAACCCCGATAGCCATGCAGGGCCGAGGTTCCCATTGCGGGAAACCAAGTTTCCTGAAGAGCAATGCAGAAGAAAGTGTGAAGGCTGATAAGTTGTTGGAGCGCAACTAGATGATGGAGGAAACCGCTGCAGTTCCACTGGAGGATTATATATCCATGGCTGAGAAAGGTGTGAAGGGACTGGGAAGCGGATTACGCCTCTGGGTCACCTGCTGCCTCCGATTGAGCACCTGTGCTAGTGCTAGCCATGGTGTCTGACGGACCGGCGAGATCGAGATCCTCAGTGTAAGCCACAATCTGCACCTCATTCTCCGATGCAGAGTTGGAAAGTTGTGGTGAGACAGGTGCCACCGCAATGTCAGAATGCTTGGGAGCCTCTTTCTTCAACTGCTTTGCACGCTGTGCCTTTGGTGGGTCTGGCTGGAAGACCCCACTGTGTCAGTCTCAAGGATGGACGACGACCGTGAGGCCCTACGACCAGCGACCTGTGGTTGCTTGACGCTGACGCTGACGCTGGAATGACGAGCCCGTCCTTGGCTCGAGGTGATGCAGTATAGACATACATATGTAATTCGTGCAGTTCCTGTAGGGGAGAGAAATATTAATTAACAGTCTAGTCGAATGGTTCTGTCTGGTTTTACCTGAAAAAGAGAACGACACACACTGTTGAGGGATTAGTAAAAACTTAATCCCTCAGCAGGTCAGGCCAACGCGTGGTTGGCCTGTTCCCAGCGGTTGCTTCAAAAATTTGCGGGTGTCCGCTTTAGCACTGGGCAAAGCCTGGGATGGGAGGGCCCCAAGGGACCCTTCCTGGCGAGAGTAGCCAAAGAAGTCTCACACTTCTCCGGCCTGGAAGAGGAAACTAATGTCCCTGATGGTTGGGGTGGTGTTGCTCCTGAAGTAGATGGAGCAGGAGCAACAGAGAGGGAAGTGCCCCCCTCCCCCCACAACCTAGGGGGCTGGTGCATTCTGACATAGCTGAGAGGCAACAGTACGTGACGACACGGGAGAAGATCCTACCGGTGTTGCAGAAGCGGCATAAGTTGATGGCATTGGCACAGCATGTAGCCGCTCATACTTCTGACTAGCCTCTGTATAGGTCAGGCGGTTCAGGGTCTTATATTCCATTATCTTCCTTTCTTTTTGGATATCCTACAGTCCGGCGAGAAGGGGGAATGGTGTTCTCCGCAGTTAACACAGACAGGAGGCGGGACACATGGAGTATTGGGATGTGAAGGACGTCCACAATCTCGACACGTGATGCCGGAAGTACAGCGAGATGACAGGTGCCCGAACTTCCAGCATTTAAAACACCGCATCGGAGGAGTGATATAAAGCTTCACATCATAATGGTAAATCATCACCTTAATCTTTACGAGTAAGACATCATACTCGAAGGCAAAGATGAAGGCACCGGTGGCTACCTGATTATCCCTCGGACCCCGATGAATGTGCTGGGTGAAGTGAACACCTCGTCGTTCTAGGTTGGCGCGTAGTTCATGGTCGGACTGCAGAAGAAGATCCCTGCGGAATATAATACCCTGGACCATGTTGAGACTCTTATGCGGCGTGATGCTAACTGAAACATCCGCCAACTTGTCACAAGCGAGCAACCTCAGTGACTGGGCAGAGGATGCTGTTTTGATGAGTACTGACCCAGAGCGCAGTTTGGACAAGCCCTACACCTCCCCGAACTTGTCCTCTAAATGCTCCACAAAGAACTGAGGCTTGGTTTGCATAAAAGACTCGCCATCAACCTGCGTACAGACAAGGTACTGGGGTGAATAATCTCCACTGCTGTGTTTCGCCATACGTTCCTCCCATGGAGTGGCCATGGAAGGAAATGATCTTGGATCATATTTGAGGTTAGACCTCGATCGCTTAGAGACTGCTGGTGGAGTCCCACCAGCAAAAGATGATGTACCACGCTTCATTGTGGGTCATCCGCCCTGATGCCACCTACTCCGACCAGGGGCTCTCCCCATGGGCGAAACCCAGCCACAGCAAACACCACCTGGCAGGATGGCCTTTGCTGGGAGTCCCGATGCCCCAGGAGGATAGGCATATACTCCTCGGCATATGTTGGGAGGTAGCAACTCAGGCATCATCAGTGTGATCCCAGTGTAGTCAGGGGGCTACCACCAAGAGGGTACATGACAACCCCACCACAACGGACTGGGTACTGTGCTGGCTGTCAGGTGTCGAACATTCATTAACAAAGGGAGCAAAGATGGAAATGCACAATGGCGGGAATGTAGGCTACCCAGAACACACTGAAGCTGATGTGCCCGGAAGCTCAGTGTAACTGCAACTCCATGACAGTAGCGAATATGCCAGATCTTTGGGCAAGATGGATATAGAATGCACCTCGTAAGCGTCCTTCCCCAAATGGTACACACTTACGGAAAATTTGGAAAGGTAGTGGTCAAAACACTTAGGGGACCATCACATTATGGCCGAAACAGTTGATACTCCTTTTAGTCGCCTCTTACGACAGGCAGGAATAATGCGTGCCTATTCTTACCCCAGAACCCGCAGGGGGGAGAGCCTATGTACGGATGAGTAAAGTGTGGATAGTGTTGACAGTGTGAGACAAATACTCGTTCTCCGTTGGACAGCAATAAAACAGCTGCTTTGAGCCGAGAATGAGTCCACACAGTGAAGAGATGAAGCTTTAATGTCATCCTGATATTAGCGTGGCTTTCCGTAGGACAGGGGGTACAGGGTGGAATATTTCAAAGCCATATGACGGAAACGGAGAATCAGAAAGATTTACTATTACGTGCAGGTGTGTCCAGGATGTTGTATCCCATTTGGTGCTGCTGTTATACAATGATGATGGGTATTCGATATTTGAGGACAGATGCTGTTGACGCCATTCACTAGCAAACCGACGAAGAAAACAGAACGAGTGAAAAACCACGTCACCTGTCCGTTGAGATACATCCTAAATAAGCATAAGAAGGACTGGAAAAAGTCAAACAACCGAATGTTGCAGGCGTAGTTCGTAGCTAGGTCGAGTAAGTCTGGAAATACTACTATTCGTACCGTTTTTATTTTACTTCGACTGGAAACATTTTTCTAAATATTCGCCACGATGTGTATCCGGCTTACGAGAGATGAGGCGCGCAGTGTGGCAGTGGCCACCTGACCTTGAGCGGTGCTCACTGTTGTCTGTCTCATAGAAGTGTATGTATTAACATGTAACTACTATATAAAATCATTAAAAAATACCATTTTCAGCAGTAGATACTTGGACGTTTTAGTTAACATCCTTGCTTCTCGGGGCAGGAACTACTTCACGATTTGGTTGAAGTGATATAGTGAAACGATGGGAAACCGAAATCTCAATATCTGCAGAGGGATGTGAATCATCATCTTCTCCAAAAAGGAGACGGAGCAGTTTCTTTGTCAGGGGTGGTTAGAGAGAATTTTTCCACACAAGTAACTTTTCATGTGCCCCCACCATCCCAAACACCCCCGCCTTTTCCTTTCATCCATCAATTTTCGCTACGATTTGTGAAATGCACTGTAAACAAATATTGCCTCAGCGTTGCGCTAAAAGTGGCGATAGCTCATTGTGATACGCCCGCTTTAGGAATCTTACACTTGTCGCACCACTAGCGGCCTGTCTCTGCTTGGCACCTCGAGCTGCTGCTGTTAAGCTACTGGCCATTAAAATTGCTACACCAAGAAGAAATGCAGATCATAAACAGGTATTCATTGGACAAATATACTAGAACTGACATGTGATTACATTCTGACGCAATTTCGGCGCATAGATCCTGAGAAATCAGTACCCAGAACGTAATAACGGCCTTGATACGCCTGGACATTGAGTCAAACAGAGCTTGGATGGCGTCTACAGGTACAGCTGCCCATGCAGCTTCAACACGATACCACACTTCATCAAGAGTAGTGACTGGCGTGTTGTGACGAGTCAGCTGCTCGGCCACCATTGACCAGTCGTTTTCCATTGGTGAGAGATCTCGAGAATGTGCTGGCCAGGGCAACAGTCGAACATTTTCCGTATCCAGAAAGGCCCCCTACAGGACCTGGAAGATGTGGTTGTGCATTATCCTGGTGAATTGCAGGGTTTCGCAGGGTATAGCCACGGGTCGTAGCACATCTGAAATGTAACGTCCGCTGTTCAAAGTGCCGTCAATGCGAACAAGAAGTGACCGAGACGTGTAACCAATGGTACCCCATATCATCACACCGGGTGATACGCCAGTCTGGCGACTACGAATACATGCTTCCAATGTGCGTTCACCGCGATGTACCCAAACACAGATGCGACCGTCATGATGCTGTAAACAGAACCTGGATTCATCCGAAAAAATGACGTTTTCCGATTCGTGCACCCAGGTTCGTCGTTGAGTACACCATCGCAGGCGCGCCTCTCTGTGATGCAGCGTCAAGGGTAACCGCAGCCATGGTCTCCGAGCTGAGAGGCCGTGCTGCTACAATCGCTGTCGAGCTATTCGTGCAGAAGGTTGTTGCCTTGCAAACGTCACCATCTGTTGACTCAGGGATCGAGAAGTGGCTGCACGATGCGTTACAGCCATGCGGATAAGATGCCTGTCATATCGACTGCTAGTGATACGAGGCCGTTGCGATCCAGCACGGCGTTCCGTATTACTCTTCTACACCCACTGATTCCATATTCTGCTAACAGTCATTGGATCTCGACCAACGCGAGCAGCAATGTCGCAATACGATAAACCGCAATCGCAATAGGCTACAATCCGATCTTCATCAAAGTCGGAAACGTGATGGTAGCCATTTCTCCTCCTTACACGAAGCAGCACCACTACGTTTCACCAAGCAACGCCGGTCAGCTGCTGTTTGTGTATGAGAAATCGGTCGGAAACATTCCTCATGTCAGCGCGTTGTAGGTATCGCCTTGAGTGAATGCTCTGAAAAGCTAATCATTTGCATATCATAGTATCTTCTTTCTGTCGGTTAAATTTCGCGTCTGTAGCAATTTTAATGGCCAGTAGTGTAATTGTGAAGCTTCCTGTGTAAGAATGTTTCACTTGTTGTGCCTCACGGCGTCCCTCTAATCTCAGCACCTCAAGCGGCCGCTGCTAACTGTGTGAGGTCCGTGCTGTGCAAGACTGTCACACCTGCGGCGCCTCTTGGCGCTCCTCACAGGCCTTGCGGTCCGAGCACCTTGCCCACGTGGCAGCAGCGCGCCTCAGGGCGCAGTTGCACAGCGCACTGGTACGGGACAAGCGTATCAGCATGTGACGTGTAACGCAGCATGTGTGCGTTTTGTGCCCTTGAATTCGTTCAGTGTGACCCAGCTGTGACTAAGCGGCGAAGAGCCGGCCAGAGTGGCCGAGCGGTTCTAGGCGCTACACTCTGGAACCGCGCGGTCGCAGGTTCGAATTCTGCCTCCGGCATGGGTATTTGTGATGTCCTTAGGTTAGTTAGGTTTAAGTAGTTCTAGGTTCAAGGGACTGATGACCAGAGCAATTAAGCCTTATAGTGCTCAGAGCCAATTGAACCACTTTAAGCGGCGAAGATATTGTTCCACATACCGTATAGGAGCTCCAACAGACAAAACCATCCCGTGACACTGCCTGCTTGTGTGGCGAAAAATAATAATAATAATAAATAACAAAAAAAACATCCCCTGCATCGAAGGTGGAGATGTGTGCGAATCTCTCGCGAGGAGCTGAGGGATCTGAGACCACGTGCGAGCAGAACACGTGCACACAGCACAGTCAGCCGCCTGCGTCTAAGGCCGTGCCGGCCACTGCTTCTGCTCGTGCTGACTACACGGGGCACTGAGTTTCCTTCCGGCATTCGCAATGAGCAGCGGCGGCTGCTAGAGGAACATTGTATTTCACAGAAGTTGCTTTTCATTGATGAAATCCTTAAAGTTGAATCGACTAGGATTTGTGATATTCAGGCGAATTTGTGGAACACATTTGTCGTTCGACTAAATTTAGTGCGTTTGCTGGCATGTCATCTTCAAAGATTTATGCAGGCTTTTCCTCTGCAGAAAAATCTCTGATTGGTTTCGTCTACTCTGACACGCTGCTTCAGTGGCTTAAGCCCCAACTACAGCAAGAGAGAGGAGACTTCATTTTGCAACAATACGGTGCTCCACCATATTTTCTTCCAGAAGTTCGTGGTGTCCTGAATGGCGAACTGAATCACTGTTGAAGTGATATGGTTCCCAGCGTGACTCGCCTCTTCACCAGTTTCTCCCACAGTCATCAGTCTTAAATCCAAATGATGTCTTCTTATGGATTTGTGTCGTAGACCGTATGTTTGTCTCGTCATTACCACTTAATTTGGTAAGAGCTGCAAGCAAGTATAATTAACGCGGTTGTTGATATTCGCTATAACGTGTTGCGACATGTATGGGCTGAGTTTGTTGTTGTGTCAAGAACGGTGTCCATATTTAGGAGTCGGAGAAGTGCTCTATCCCCTGAAATGTGTCTTTTCTTCTGTATGTCCTCCAGTTTTCCGTAAGTCGTGTTCTGAAGCTGTGGAGGCACTTACGAATCACGTATGGATAATTGACCATAGAGAATATAGTAAGAGAACAAAGAACGTTATTGTACTGGATGATCATTATGCTAACGTTATTCTAGCGTGTTGAACGATGTCAAAACACGGAGTTAACACCAGAGCTACATCAATACAGCGAGGGATCAGTGCAAAGGAGATACCCAAGTGAAATAGTGGTCACACCCCTTACAGACTCACTTGCGATGGCAGGAATCAGATGCCCATTAACTGCCTAGTGCAACGATGATTTACTTTGTGTACGAAAATGTCGAAACTGAAAATCCCCTTTCAGATACTCCCAACGGGAATTCCCTGTGCTAGATTGGCAGCTTGCTTGGTGTTCGGTCCAAGAGTCAACGACTCCACTTACTTAACACAGTAATTGCCCCAGCGTTCTTACTCGAATAAGCGACCAACACACCAAAAAAGTGTGACTAATTTTTGTGCATCAGTAAACAAGCTTGATCAGCGAGCAACATTGTGGATGAACTATGAGTATGGTTAAGAACCATCTTTAATAAGTAGGCACGAGGAAAGTATAAATCAGTAATAACAGATGCTTTGACTGTAACGACTGGGCATTATTGTGCACTTTGTCAGCAGAAAAAAAAGCAATACCGCGTTTCTAAAAATGTAAGCGGAAAGGATTGACAAGGCATGATAAGACGTAGTGCTAGCATTCGATGAAAACATGGAATCCTAAATCTGGATCAGTGATCAACCAGTAAACGCCAAGAATCATGTAAATATTCAGGGTTAGTCACCTGAAACTTGCACCGGAGATATTGCGGAGATGGTGAGTGCTATTGACGGCGGTTGTATCAGAATGGATTGGCAGTCAAGGGCTCGTATTTTTAGCCAATCAAGAGATTGTAATAAGAATTAGAAAGTGTATCTTTGAGCAAACACACATTTTTTTATAATGAAACAATGCCTATTGACATCAACAGACTAAAAGTAGGGTAAGTTAGAATGTCAGTGGTGTTTGATGCATGATTCTAGTTCGAGTATTTTACGAGATATCGTATTTTCAAAAGTTCCCACACTGACGCTTGGATGAGCCATCCAACCTCTGTAGTTTCTAGATACGATGTTGTTATGTTTGCTTAGAGTGTGCTCGTTTGTCCTTTGAGTGCACTTGCCTTGCCAGACAGTTATTGTGTGACAGTGCAAACAGTATATCATGAGTGGACAATGGGATTTACGAATACAGAAGAAGCAGACATGCTCATGTTGTATGGAGAGTGAAGGAAAAATGCAGTTCGCTCTTGTACGATGTATACAGCAAGTTATCCCAACACATATCAATCATCTCGGCAATTATTTATCGACCTCTTCAACCAGTTACTGTAACACCTACACAGTGTAACAAAAGGAAACAAGTGACGTCAGAAGATGAGGAAGCCAATGTTCTTCCTGTTGTTGCTGTCGATCGCACGTTAGCTTCTGCGCAGTCGCACGAGGGAGTGGCATGAGTCAGGCAGGCGTGCTAAGCATTCTCCGTCGACGTAGGTTCCATCCCTATGACATCTCCTTCCATCAACAGCTGGATTAAGACATGATACTCTAGACGTATCACTGTCTTGTTTAGTGATGACACATTTACCAATCATGGCCACAAAAAACTCCCGAAATATGCGCTATTGGCCTGTTGACAATCACCGTTGATTCGTCAGATTGGACGTCAACGTCCTTGGAGTGTAAACGAGGTATGGGATAGTGAACCATCAGCTCATAGACCAGTGCTTCATAGACGGAAACCTGAACGCGCGCACGTATCGCTGGCTCCAAATAGATTATGTTCCACGGATGCCAGAAGACATTCCACAGGAGCCTGTGGTACCAACGTGATGGCCGTCCAGGCCATAGTGCATGAAGTAGTACAGCATGTCTTTGAGAAATTTTTCCAAGTCGTTGGACTGGATGCAGAGGACCTGTACTTCGGCCGACCACTTCCCCGGATTTATCGGCGGTAGTCATTTTCTGTGGGAAAAGCTGAAAGACGCTGTCTATAAGGACATGCGATATTACTGGATCCTGCTCGGACATCTGCGCTGAAATTCTAGCACGTAAGGAGCAGTCGCTTCATGCCAGAGCAGAACCGTGTATCGCCGCTACCATTGGCCATTTTGAACTCTGCCTGTGATGGTTAGTTGCCTCGTTTCTGGCGAGGATCCACGTAACTAGTGTACGCCTGTGCCACCACAGGTATTGCGCGGATCTCGGCGTGGGAACTTTTCAAAATAAGATACCACGTAAAAGACTCGTACTAGAATCCTGAAACCAACACCACTGTCATTCTAATTTACCCTACATTTAGTGTGTTAATATCAATAGGCACTGCTCCATTTAAGTAGTATATATTTGCACAAAAAGTTCACTTTCTTAGTATTACTACAATCTGTGTATTGGCTAACAGTACGAGCCCCTTACTCTAATCCATTCTGTGAAAACCGTACGTCAATGGCACTTTACATTTCCGCAATATTTACGGTGATTGACCCTGTATGGATCTGTATGAAGGTATATGGTAGAGACATTAGAAAATAAGGAACAGTACTCAGCAAGAGATGTAACAGCGGATCAGAAATCTGACTCTGTAGTCGCAGGAACACTAAACCTAAAGTTATCAAAAGTAGGTACAAAGCGCCGCAGATACAGCGAACAAAATACGGCATTTGTCGTTATCGCGTCCGCAGCTCTGCTGATTATTCAGTAAATTTCGAGAGGTGTTTTGTTATTAAAATGTCCAGTGTTTAATTATAACACGACCAACCTGTTATGTATTCAGTGCAGCCGTTTAAATATTCCGGTACAAAAGTGGCTGTGAAATGGTGAAAATATTCAGTTTGTTGTCAGGCGATAGCAACTATACAATGAATCGTCACATAAATCTTCCGCTCAAAGTCAACGTGCTCTTGTCTTTGAATCGCGGGTCTCTTATCCCTCACGCACGTTCTTTCCACGACCGTTCGACAATATTTTATTTGACAACCGAATAATTTTCGGATGATGTGCTCTTAAATGACATCTACTGATAAATCTGTTCAACACACCTTCATGGAGCACTTGTATAAGACAGGTTCTGTTGTGTCTGGTAGACATATTTTTGGTGTTTTGACTAAATGGCCCTTATCAATAGTTCGTTCATTATTAATTTGTCAGCAACTACCAGAGCTGTGCTCCCAGGGAAGACCCAGGATTCGGCTGAGTGTAACAGAATCGTGAATAACCACTTTTCACTACTTTCGCAGAGTAAATGAGATTCTGAAATGTACCGTCATGGAACAGTATCGTGGTCAGCTGCACTGCATTTCTCGGTTAAGGATCCACGGCAAGAACATCCCGATTGATGTGTTCCCACAGACCCCTCGATTGACTTTACATCCGGGGAGTCTAGGGGCCAGCGGAGTACGGTAAGCTCATCGTAGCACTCTTGGAACCACGAATGTCTCTGTTAGCTGTGTGATACCTTGCATTGTTCTGCTGGTAGGTGACATAACTCTAAGGAAAAACAAACTGCCGGCCGGGAATAGAACCCGGGACACCGTCATTCAGAGGCAGCAAAACTAACCACTTTTTTTTATCCGGGGGTCGAACGCGGGATCTCCTGCTCATGCAGCAGACGCTCTATCCGATGGTTGGTTGGTTTGGGAGATTAGAGGGACCAGACTGCTACAGTCATCGGTCCCTTTTTCCAAAAAAACTATAACCACCCCAAGTGAATAAAAAAACGAACAACAGGAAAGACGGCAGACGACTCAGGACGCATACGACTCAGACAGAGATCAGACAAAACAAATGAAACTCACTCAGAGTGTGACGGTGCTTGACCGACCATAGAGATAAAAAAGGAAAAGCCAAGCACCGAGAACACATTAAAAACTCAGTTCAAAATCGTAGGCCAAAGGCCAGAATCAACACAAAACAATAAATTAAAACATAAACACTCAAATTAAATGATAAGAACGCCCTGCCCGAATAAAACACAAAACTAAGCCATCCATAGCAGGGTCATCAGTTAAAGGGGCAGGGAGCGTATCAGGCAGCGAAAATGTCTGCCTGAGAACACCTAAAAGCCGATAAGACAATAAAATGAGCACCACCGTCAAAACCAACCCGCAGCGACATAGTGGACGGTCCTCCAAGCGCAGTAAATAACTGTGTGTCAGCCGGGAGTGGCCAATGCGGAGCTGGCAAAGGACAACTGAGTCCCTGCAAGTGGCTTGCAGGGATGACCGCCACACACCCGTCGTCGCCTTGATTGGACGGAGTTTGTTTGGCGTGTGCAGGTTGCGCCATTCACTGTCCCAATGCGAGTAACTTCGCGGCGTAAGACTGCCCTCAAATCAGTCTCCGGGAGGCCAATCTCCAGAGATGGTGCACTGGTGGCCTCATCCGCAAAGCGGTCAACATTTTCATCGCAAGGTATCCCAACATGGGCACGGTCCACAAAAGGCCACAGATCGGCAAGAGTAAGCAGGGATTCCGGGACAGCCATCACCAGACGAGAGCGAGGGAAGCACTGGTCGATAGCTCGTAAACTGCTCAGGGAGTCGCTACAGATAACGAAGGACTCACCTGAGAAAGAGTGGATGTACTCTAGAGCACGAAAGATGGCGACCAGCTCAGCAGTAAAAACGCTGCAGCCAGCCGGCAATGAACGTCGTTCGGAATAGTCCCCTAGAGTTAGAGGAATTCAACACGACCAGCAACCATCGAACGGTCAGTGTAAACAATGCCAGAGCCCTGATATGTGGCGGGGATGGAGTAAAAGCGGCGCCGGAAGGCCTCCAGAGGGACGGAGTCCATCGAGCCCTGTGCCACGTCGAGCCGAAGGCAAGGGCGGGGCACACACCACGGGGGTGTAAGCAGAGGGGCCCGGAAAGGTGGTGGAACTGCTAAAACGCCAAGCCCGGAGAGAAGCTCTCGGACGCGTGCAGCAATCGTACAATCCGATCGCTGCCTACGTTCTGGGAGACGGACGACTGACTGCGGGAAAAGGAGACGATAATTTGGATGTCCCAGCAAGCTAAAAGCATGGGCAGCATAAGCAGCCAGTAATTGTTGACGTCGTAACCGCAGTGGAGAGAAACCTGCCTCCGGAAAACACCAGTGGCAAGGCGTATCCCGCTATGGAGAATTGGGTCCGGCACCAGCAACGCAGATGGGGATGCTGAGCCATAAGCCAGGCTCCTATAATCCAGACGGGACTGGATTAACGCCTGGTAGAGCCATAACAGGGTAGATCGGTTGGCGCCCCAGCTGGTGTGGCTCAAGCATCGCAGAGCATTAAGATGCCGCCAACACATCTGTTTAAGCTGCTGGATATGAGGCATCCAAGTCAACTGGGCATCAAAAACTACACCCAAAACCCATGTGACTCCACCAGTGCAAGGAGTTTGCCGTCAAGATAAAGCCTCAGCTCCGGGTGGACAGTGCGTCGCCGGCAGAAATGCATAACACAGGTCTCGGCTGCCGAAAACTGGAAGCCATGAGCTACAGCCCAAGACTGCACCTTACAGATAGAGCCCTGTAGATGATGTTCAGCAGCTGCAATGCCAATAGAGCTATAGTAAAAGCAGAAGTCGTCAGCATACAAGGACGCTGAGACAGACGTTCCCACCGCCGCAGCGAGCCCGTTAATGGCTATTAAAAACAGGCAGACACTTAAAACAGAACCCTGTGGCACACCGTTCTCCTGGACGTGGGAGGAAATATATGAGACCGCAACTTGCACGCGGAATGTGCGAAACGACAGAAAATTTCGTATAAAGATCGGCAGAAGGCTCCGAAGGCCCCATCCATGAAGCGCAGAAAGTATGTGATGATGCCATGTCGTATCGTACGCCTTCCGCAGGTCGAAAAAGACTGCGACCAGGTGCTGAAGGCGGGCAAAGGAAGTACGGATGGCCGACTCCAGACTCACCAGATTGCTGTGGCAGAGCGGCCTTTACAGAACCCACCCTGAGACGGAGCCAGGAGGCCCCGAGACTCCAGTACCCAATTCAAGCGCCGGCTCACCATCTGTTCGTGTAGCTTGCAAAGTACGTTGGTGCGGCTAATGGAGCGGTAGCTCTCCGCCTCCAAAGGGCTCTTACCCGGTTTCAAAACGGGGATGACAATGCTTTCCCGCCATTGGAACGGAATTCATCCTCGACCCAAATACGGTTGTAAAGGTCGAGGAGGCGCCGCTTGCAGTCCACTGAAAGGTGATTCAGCAGTTGATGCGATCTGGTCCAGCAGCGGTATCAGGGCAAGCGGCGAGGGCACTGTGAAATTCCCACTGACGGAATGGAGCATTGTAGGATTCAGGATGGTGGGTGCGAAAAGAAAGGCTCCAACGTTCTATCCGCTCTTTAATGGAGCGGAAGACCAGTGGGTAATTCGCAGAAGAGGAATTTAGAGCAAAATGCTCTGCCAAGTGGTTGGCATTTACGCGGAATCGCTACAAACTGCTCCATTCAGTGAGAGCACAGGAACGCTGACAGAGTTCCGAAAGCCATAGAGGCGTCTAATCTTGGCCCAGACCTGCGATGGAGAGACATGGACGCCAATGGTGAACACATAACGATCCCAGCACTCCTGCTTGCGTTGACGGATAAGGCGGCCGTTTGAAGGCGATAAGGTGTTCTATGGAGGGATGTCGCTTGTGACGCTGGAGCGCACCCTCGCGATCTTTAATCCCTTCAGCGATCTGAAGGCAGAGTCCGCCGCCGGGGGGATCCAGAAGAACGGAGAATGGCAGATTCTTTGGAAGTAACGATGCTGCTGGTGACTGAGTGAACCACCGCATCAATGTCGTCATTAGAGAGAGGCTCAATAGCGGCAGTGGAGGAGAACGAGTGTCGGTCAGCCTTATTCATAGCCCATCTGCTGGGGCGCCCAGAAGAGTGACGCCGGGGCAGTGACAGAAAGATCGGAAAGTGGTCACTACCACACAGGTCATCATACATACACTTCATTGGACAGACGGTATGAGGATAGGGCTGCAGATCGAAAGGTCAATGGTGGAGTATGTGCCATGCGCCACACTGAAGTGTGTGAAGGCACCATAATTTAAAATACACTCCTGGAAATTGAAAGAAGAACACCGTGAATTTATTGTCCCAGGAAGGGGAAACTTTATTGACACATTCCTGGGGTCAGATACATCACATGATCACACAGACAGAACCACAGGCACATAGACACAGGCTACAGAGCATGCACAATGTCGGCACTAGTACAGTGTATATCCACCTTTCGCAGCAATACCGGCTGCTATTCTCCCATGGAGACGATCGTAGAGATGCTGGATGTAGTCCTGTGGAACGGCTTGCCATCCCGTTTCCACCTGGCGCCTCAGTTGGACAGCGTTCGTGCTGGACGTGCAGACCGCGTGAGACGACGCTTCATCCAGTCCCAAACATGCTCAATGGGGGACAGATCCGGAGATCTTGCTGGCCAGGGTAGTTGACTTACACCTTCTAGAGCACGTTGGGTGGCACGGGATACATGCGGACGTGCATTGTCCTGTTGGAACAGCAAGTTCCCTTGCCGGTCTAGGAATGGTAGAACGATGGGTTCGATGACGGTTTGGATGTACCGTGCACTATTCAGTGTCCCCTCGACGAGCACCAGAGGTGTACGGCCAGTGTAGGAGATCGCTCCCCACACCATGATGCCGGGTGTTGGCCCTGTGTGCCTCGGTCGTATGCAGTCCTGATTGTGGCGCTCACCTGCACGGCGCCAAACACGCATACGACCATCACTGGCACCAAGGCAGAAGCCACTCTCATCGCTGAAGACGACACGTCTCCATTCGTCCCTCCATTCACGCCAGTCGTGACACCACTGGAGGCGGGCTGCACGATGTTGGGACGTGAGTGGAAGACGGCCTAACGGTGTGCTGGACCGTAGCCCAGCTTCATGGAGACGGTTGCGAATGGTCCTCGCCGATACCCCAGGAGCAACAGTGTCCCTAATTTGCTGGGAAGTGGCGGTGCGGTCCCCTACGGCAATGCGTAGGATCCTACGGTCTTGGCGTGCATCCGTGCGTCGCTGCGGTCCGGTCCCAGGTCGATGGGCACGTGCACCTTCCACCGACCACTGGCGACAGCATCGATGTACTGTGGAGACCTCACGCCCCACGTGTTGAGCAATTCGGCGGTACGTCCACCCGGCCTCCCGCATGCCCACTATACGCCCTCGCTCAAAGTCCGTCAACTGCACATACGGTTCACGTCCACGCTGTCGCGGCATGCTACCAGTGTTAAATACTGCGATGGAGCTCGGTATGCCACGGCAAACTGGCTGACACTGACGGCGGCGGTGCACAAATGCTGCGCAGCTGGCGCCATTCGACGGCCAACACCGCGGTTCCTGGTGTGTCCGCTGTGCCGTGCGTGTGATCATTGCTTGTACAGCCCTCTCGCAGTGTCCGGAGCAACTATGGTGGGTCTGACACACCAGTGTCAATGTGTTCTTTTTTCCATTTCCAGGAGTGTAGAAAGACCGAGCTGCGTAAGGCGTTCGATACAGTTCCCCACAGTCGTGTAATAAACAGAGTAAGAGCTTATGGACTATCAGACTAATTGTGTGATTGGATTGAGGAGTTCCTAGATAACAGAACGCAGCATGTCATTCTCAATGGGAGAAGTCTTCCGAAGTAAGAAGGATTTCAGGTGTGCCGCAGGGGAGAGTCATAGCACCGTTGCAATTCACAACATACATAAATGACCTGGTGGATGACATCAGAAGTTCACTGAGGCTTTTTGCGGATGATGCTGTGGTGTATCGAGAGGTTGTAACAATGGAAATATGTACTGAACTGCAGGAGGATCTGCAGCGAATTGACGCATGGTGCAGGGAATGGCAATTGAATCTCAATGTGGACAAGTGTAATGTGCTGCGAATACATAGAAAGATAGATCCCTTATCATTTAGCTACAAAACAGCTGGTCAGCAACTGGAAGCGGTTAATTCCATAAATTATCTGGGAGTACGCATTAGGAGTGATTTAAAATGGAATGATCATATAAAGTTGATCGTCGGTAAAGCAGATGCCAGACTGAGATTCATTGGAAGAACCCTAAGGAAATGAAATCCGAAAACGAAGGAAGTAGGTTACAGTACGCTTGTTCGCCCACTGCTTGAATACTGCTCAGCAGTGTGGGATCCGTACCAGATAGGGTTGATAGAAGAGATAGAGAACATCCAATGGAGCGCAGCGCGCTTCGTTACAGGATCATTTAGTAATCGCGAAAACGTTACTGAGTGATAGGTAAACTCCAGTGGAAGGCTCTGCAGGAGAGACGCTCAGTAGCTCGGTACGGGCTTTTGTTAAAGTTTCGGGAACATACCTTCACCGAAGAGTCAAGCAGTATATTGCTCCCTCCTACGTATATCTCGCGAAGAGACCATGAGGATAAAATCAGAGAGATTATATCCCACACAGAATCATACCGACAATCCTTCTTTCCACGAACAATACGAGACTGGAATAGAAGGGAGAACCAATAGACGTACTCAGGGTACCCTCCGCCACACATCGTCAGGTGGCTTGCGGAGTATGGATGTTGATTTAGTAGATGTAAATGCTCAACAGTGGCGCCACGACCTGTTGCCACTGACCTACCCCACAGATGGTTATGGGCGTTGAAGTTGCCCAGTAACAAGAAAGGTGGCGGCAATTGGGCTATCAGCGCAGCCAGGACATGCTGAGCGACATCACCATCCGGTCGAAGGTAAAGACTGCAGACGGTAACAGGCTGTGGCGTCCACACCCGAACAGCGACAGCCTCTAAAGGGGTCTGTAGAGGGACACACTCGCTGTGAAGAGAGTTAAGGACATAGATGCAGACGCCACCAGACGCCCTTTCATAAGCTGCCCGGTTCTTATTATAACCCCTATAGCTACGGAGGGTGGATGTTCATATTGCAGGAAACCAAGTTTCCTGAAGAGCATTCCAGAAGAAAGGGTGAAGGCTGATAAGTTGATGGAGCTCAACTACATGCTAGAAGAAACTGCTACAATTCCACTGGAGTATGGTAGTGCCCATGGCTGAGAAAGTCATGAAGGGACTATGGAGGCCGTTTACACTGTGTGTTCACTCGCTGCAGCCGTTTCAGTACCTGTGCGAGTGACATCTATTGCGTCTGAGGAACCGGCGATATCAAGGTCCTCAGCGGACGCCAGGATCTTGGCCTCATCCTCAGATGCAGAGCCCGAAGGGTGCAGTGGGGTCGGTGCACCGCAAGTTCTTTGGCCTTAGAGGTCTTTCGCCTGGACTTCTCTCGCTCAACCTTCGGGTTTCACTGGCTGGGAAGGCTTCACCGATTCAGTCTCCGGGACGGAGGAGAATCGCGAAGTCCTACGCCAAACCACTGGTGGGGACTTATGCCACTGTCGGGCATCATCCTTCCCTCTGGCGGAAGCTTGGGGAAGGAGGGTCCCAAGGGAAACCTTACGGACGAGAGTAGCTGAAGAAGTTAGACGCTTCTCCGGCTGAGAAGCGGAGATGGACATCCCCGATGGGTGGGAGGATGTTGCTCCTGAGGTAGGTGGTGAAGGAGCAACCGGTTGGGTAGAGGCCCCCACGGGCAAGGGGACAGGAGGAGTTTTACTGCCCATCGTACTGGCTGGGAGAATCGAAACTGATAGGGCAAGCACAGTTGTTGTAGCAGCTGCGAAAGAAGATGTCATTCTCACAGGATGTAGTCTGTCATATTTCCTTGTGGCCTCAGTATATGTCAGCCGGTCCAGTGTCTTAGTTTCCATGATTTTTCGCTCTTGCTGAAAGACTTCGCAATTTTGCGAGCAAGGTGAATGATGCTCTCTGCAGTTGACACAGTGGGGAGGCGGGGCACATGGAGTATTGGGATGTGATGGGTGTCCGCAATCTCGACATGTTATGCTGTAAGTGCAGCGGGAAGACATATGGCCGAACTTCGAGCACTTAAAGCACCGCATTGGGGGAGGGCTATAGGGGTTGACGTCACAATGGTACACCATCACCTTGACCTTCTCAGGTAATGTATCACCCTCGAAGGCCAAGATGAAGGCACCGGTAGCAACCTGATTGTCCCTCTGACCCCGATGAAGGCGGTGGACGAAATTAACACATCTACGCTCTAAGTTGGCGCGCAGCTCGTCATCAGACTGCAAAAGTAGGTTCCTATGGAAAATAACACCCTGGACCATATTTAAACTCTTATGTGGTGTGATGGTAACGCGAACATCCCTCAACTCTTCACAAGGAAGTGACCTGCGTGACTGGACAGAGGATGCCGTGTCTATCAGCACTGACCCAGAGGGCATTTTGGACAAGCCCTCCCTCTCAACGAAGAACTGAGGCTTTGAGGATATAAAAGACTCCCCATCAGCTCTCGTACAAACTAAGATCGGGGCGAATAACTGTTACCTCCCTCCTGAGACTTACGATCCTCCCACGGCGTAGCCAGGGTGCGGAACGTTTTCGGATCGTACTTCTGAACATTAAATTGAGCCCGAGAATGCTTAGAGACTGCTGGCAGCTGGCCGCCAGCGAGAGATGATGTACCACGCTTCATTGCACGTCATCCGCCCTGATGCCACCTACTCTGACCAAGGGCCCTCCCCACGGGCGCCACCCAACCTCAGCAATAGCCACCTGCCAATATGGCCAATGCTGGGAGTCCTGATGCCCCAGGAGATGGGCATCTACTCCTTGGCATACGTGAGGAACGCAGGAACGTATCCATGCCCAAGAGATGGAGAGTAGGCAGGACTGCAAATCAACGACAAATAAGCTGGCGAAAGGTCTGATCGCAAGATGGACACAATGCACCAAATAAGTCGCCTATCCCCAATCGGCTCGCTCTTCAAAAAAATTTTGAGATATGGAGGTCAAACCCAACAGGGGACCATCACATAAGGCCGAAAAATTTGAGACTTCTTTCAGTCGCCTCTTACGACAGGCAGGAATACCGCAGGACTATTCTAACCCCCGAACCCACAGGGGGGGATGGCGAAGAGGTAAAGTCCAAAGCCCGGAGAGAAGCTCTCTGATGCGGACCGCGATAGTACATTCAGCCCTGGTCCGACGTTCTGCAAGAGGGACGTGCGACTGTGGGAATAGTAGACGATAGTTAGAATGCCCGGGCAAGCTGAAAACAAGGGCAGAATAAGTGGCTAGTAAACGTTGGCGCTGTAACCGCAGTGGAGGGACACCTGCCTCCACAAGTATGCTGTTCACAGGGCTGGTCTGGAAAGCACCAGTGGCAAGGCATATCACGCTGTGGAGGATTGGGTCCAGCACCCGCAACGCAGATGATGATGCTGAGCTATAAGCCAGGCTCCCATAATCCAGACAGGACTAGATTAACTCCTGGTAGAGCCGTACAGTGTAGATCGGACGGCGCCCCAGCTGGTGTGACTCAAGCATCACAGAGCATTTAGATGCCGCCAACACATCTGTTTAAGCAGCGGAATATGAGGCAGCCAAGTCAACCGGGCATAAAAAACCCCAAAAACCTCTGTGACTCCACCACAGCAAGAAGTTGGCCATGAAGATAAAGCCGCGGCTCCGGGTGAACAGTGCGTGGCTGGCAGAAATGCATAACGCAGGTCTTGGCTGCCAAAAACTGGAACAAATGAGCTACAGCCGAAGACTGCGCCTTACAGATAGCGCCCTGTAGTTGATATTCAGCAGCTGCAATGACAATAGATCTGTAGTAAAGGCAGAAGTTGTCAGCATACAGGGAAGCGGAGACAGAATTTCCCAATGCTGCAGCAAGCCCGTTTACTGCAATTAAAAACAGGCAGACACTGAGGATGATACGACAGAAAATTTCGGATAAAGATCGGCAGAGAGGCCCCGAAGACCCCATCTATGAAGTGTACAAAGGATGTGATGCCGCCATGTCATATCATACGCCTTCCTCATGTCGAAAAAGACAGCGACCAAGTGCTGACGGCGGGAAAAAGCAGTACAGATGGCCGACTCCGGACTCACCAGATTGTCGGCGGTGGAGCGGCCTTTACGGAACCCACTCTGAGACGGAGCCAGAAGGCCCCAAGACTCCAGTACCCAGTTCAAGCGCCGGCTCACCATCCGTTCAAGCAACTTGTTAAGAACGTTGGTGAGGCTAATGGGAAGGTAGCTGTCCACGTCCAAATGGTTCTGGCCAGGCTTCAGAATGGGTATAACAATACTTTCCCGCCATTGGGACAGATACTCACCCTCGACCCAGAGACGGTTGTAAAGGTCGACGAGCCGTCGCTTGTAGTCCGCCGAAAGGCTTTTCAGCATCTGACAGTGGATGTGATCTGGCTCAGGAGCGGTATCAGGGCTAGCGGCTAGGGCACTGCCAAATTTCCACACACTGAATGGAGCATTATATGATTCTGGAAAGACATGGAGGCCAATGGAGGAAACATACCGCTCCCAGCACTCGTGTTTGCGTTGGCGGATAAGGTGGCGGGTCCGTGCACGCAGCAGTTTGAAGGCGATGATGTGTTCTATGATGTCGCTTGTGACGCTGGAGCGCCCGCCGGCGATCTTGAATCGCTTCAGCCATCTCAGGCGACCACCAAGGCACAGTCCTCCGCCGAGGGGACCCAGAAGAACGGGGAATGGCAGATTCTGCGGCAGTAACGATGCTGATGGTGACTGAGTGGATCACCGACCCAATGTTGTCATTAGAGAGAGGCTCAATAGCGGCAATGGAGGAGAACAAGTCCCAGTCAGCCTTATTCATAGCCCATCTGCTGGGGCGCCCAGAAGAGTGACGCCATGGCAGTGACAGAAAGATCGGAATGTGGTCACTACCACACAGTTCGTCATGCACACTCCATTGGACAGACAGTACGCCTCACTGAAGTGTGGGAAGGCACCATCTTTTAAGATCGAGCTGCGCCAATAAATGCTTAATGGTGGGCCTCGACCTATTGCTACTGACCCACCACACAGAGGGTTATGGGCGTTGAAGTCGCCCAGTAACAAGAAAGTTGGTGGCAATTTTGCTATCATCACAGACAGGACATGCTGCGCGACATCACCATCCATTGGAAGGTAAAGACTGCAGCCTGTGGCGTCCACACCCGAACAGCGACAACCTCTAAAGCTGTTTGTAGAGGGACAGACTCGCTGTGAAAATAGTTAAGGACATAGATGCAGACGCCAACAGACACCCTTTCATAAGCGGCCCGGTTCTTAAAATAACCCCGATAGCCACGATGGGCGGGGGTTCGCATTGCGGGAAACCTAGTTTCCTGAAGAGCAATGCAGAAGAAAGGGTGAAGGGTGATAAGTTGTTGAAGCTCAGCTAGATGGTGGAAGAAACCGCTGCAGTTCCACTGGAGGTTGGTATTGTCCATGGCTGAGATAGGCATGAAGGGACTGGTGAGGCAGATTACGCCTCCTGGGCCCCTGCTGCTACCAACTCACTACCTGTGCAACAGCTATCCGTCTGAGGGACTCGCGAGATCCAGGTCCTCAGTGGACGCCAGAATCTCCACCTCACACTCAGACGCAGAGTTGGCAAGTTGCGGTGGGACAGGTGCCACTACAATGTCAGTATTATTGGGAGCCTTTTTCTTGGTCTGCTTTGCGCGTTGTGTCTTTGGTGTTTCTTTCTGTGAGAGCCTCACTGTGTCAGTCTCAGGGACTGACGACGACCTTGACGCCCTTCATCCAGCGGTCAGTGGTTGTTTGAGTAACCTGTGCGTGTCTGCTTTGGCACTGGGCAAAGCCTGAGATGGTAGGACCCCTTCCTGGTGAGAGGAGCTGAAGAAGGCTCACGCTTCTCGGACTGGGAAAGGGGAACAGATGTCCTCGAGGGTGGGGGTGGTGTTGCTCCTGAAGTAGATGGAGGAGGAGCAACAGGGAGTGAAGTGCCCCCCACAACCAAGGGGGCTGGTGAATTCTGACAGAGCTGAGAACGAACTGTATGTGACGAGACGGTAGAGGTTCGAACTGGTGTTGCAGCAGCGGCATAGGTGGATGTCATTGGCACAGGATGTAGCCGCTCATATTTCTGCCTTGCCTCTTTGTAGGTCAGGCAGTCCAGAGTCTTATATTCCATTATCTTCCTTACAGTCCGGTAGCAGGGGGAATGGTGTTCTCTGCAGTTAACGCAGATAGGAGGCGGGGCACATGGAATATTGGGATGGGAAGGATGTCCACAATCTCGACATGTGATGACGAAAGTACAGCGAGATGACATGTGCCCGAACTTCCAGCATTTAGAACACCGCATCGGGGAAGGGCGCCACCCAGCCACAGCAAAGACCACCTGGCAGGATGGCCTTTGCCGGGAATCCCGATGCCCCAGAGGGATAGGCTTTTACTCCTTGGCATACGTGAGGCAGCTCTGGCATCAGCATTGCGATCCCTGTGTAGTCAGGGGGCTACCACCAAGAGGGTACATGACGACCCCACCACGACGGACTGGCTACCGTGCTGGTTGTCGGGTGTGGAATATCCATTATTAAAGGGAGCAAAGACGGAAGTGGAGAATGGAGGTAATGTAGGCTACCTGGAACACACTGCAGCCGATGTGGCCGGAAGTTCAGTGGAATGGAACTGCATGACAGTAGCGAATATGCCAGATCTTAGGGCAAGATGGATGTAGAATGCACCACGTAAGGCGTCCTTCCCCAAACCTCACGCATAAACGGAAAATTTTGAAATGGAGTGGTCAAACCCCTCAGGGGACCATCACACTAAGGCCGAAACGTTTGAGACTCCTTTTAGTCGCCTCTTACGATAGGCAGGAATACCGCTGACCTATTCTCTCTCTTTTTTTTTTTTTTTTTTACACAGTAAACACACTGAAATATACACTCAAAAGGCAGTGTATTCGTTGAAAAAACAAAACTATTCACTCTTTTCCTTCGAAAAGTACTTATTGAATAAAAAAATTAAAATTAAAACAAAATAAGTTACTTCGACAAAAACAAAAGGGTGAAATCAGAAAATCGTATAGGAATGAATAGGGTGTCAATTTTAACGTGCCCACACATTCTTTCTTCCTTCACTTCTACATGGTGGAACATGTAAATCCTTAGAAGTACAAACATAAAAAAAATTAAGGAAAGTGGGGGGAGAGGGGGGGAGAGGGGCACGGCAGCTCATCCAACACCTTGTCGATGGAAAACAAGATACAACATATTAGAAAAAATTCACGATAACGGAGCATCCTGACCTACGTCCAATGTGTGGTTGCCATACATTGGGAAAAGCACACGGATCTGCGTCATATTCGCTCACCATCACGTAGTGAATATAATGATCAACAAGCCACATGATGGTATTCTTCTTCGATCGAGGAAAGAAGGTTGAATCGGGGCGCAAGAGAATCTCCCCCGAGATAGCCGCCTCCGACGTCCAGAATAGAAAAGCCAGTTGTAGACGAAGCCATCTCCAATGGGCAAGACCGCAGGAAATCAACCGATGAGATAATGTATCAGTTTCATGGCAACGACTGCAGCTATCCGTTACACTGAGGCCAATACGAAAAAGTCGCACGTTGGTTGGTACAATATCATGAACAACTTGGTACCACGAGACGCCACTTCCATTTGGAAAATCGGGAAGCTGATGTTAGACCAAACAATCTTCCAGTTCGTTTCTGGCGACAGGGCTTCCACAGAGGGAATACTATAAGGAGCTGGCCAGCGGCTTAACAGCATTTTTAGGGAAAGATTCGCTTGGGAAAGGATATTTACTCCTAAATAACTGACCTCAAGAAAAAATTCCTTGACGTGCTGTAATTTATAACTAATCCTACCAATATCCACTGGAGGTGTTGAACTCGCCGGTCGGATACAGTCATAAAGGCGAGCTGTAAGTGACTGGGGGGCGCATTGACACGTTAACAGGGTGCGACGGATGAATAAGGCAGAAGCCATAGCCCGAATGTCAGGGAGGCCCAATTCTCCCTGCAAACGGGGCCGCGCCATAACCCCATAACGCACACGAAATACAGGTTGGCGCCAGATAAACCTGCCAGTTACATTTTGCAACTAGCAGGACATCATCGTAGGAAGTGGATTTGTACAATAAAATAAGCCTTACTTAACACATACGTTTGCATGGCCCGAACCTTATGAAGAATCGAGAGGGAGCGACGCTCGTGTTCAATGATTGCACCCTTAATCTTATCCGTGACAGACTTCCAGGTTATCGTAGCCATCTTTAGTGGACAGCTGACAATTATAACACCCATCCAATCGGGTGACCTACGAAGCCCATGGAATTTCAACAGCGTCAAATCTTCGCAAACTGAGTAAACGACATTTCTTGTCATTAACCCGCGCTCCCGTAAGACGACAAAAGGCATCCAAAACTTCCTTCAGCAGTAGTATATCATCATGGGTACTGAGAAGAACCATAACTTCATCAGCATATGCACGAACGGTAAACCTTTCTCCCAACAAGGACCAGCCACTTAAACGAGCAGCTATAGTTCGCAATAATGGTTCCAGAAACAGCACGTAGAGCGACATTGGTAATGGACTCCCTTGAAGGACGCCGTGACACACAGCGACGGGGGAAGGAAGACGGCCATTTACGTCAATGGACGCCGAAATACGTGATGAGAGAGTTAAACAGCCGTCGTGCAGCATTGTTAAAAACAACAGTCGTCAATACTGTAAAAACGAATCCACGATTGACGCGGTCGAAGCCTTGGTGAACATCAATGAAAAGCAAAGCGCTTGGCACGGGAATGGTGGATGCAATCTAAATTAAATCTCGACATTCAGCAACGGCAGTCAGGAGAGTACGACCCGGAAGACAACTTTGATGGCTCGATGATGGTAGTCAACAATACCGATAGTCGGCTATTGACCGCTCGCGCCACTATTTTATAATCATAGTTCAAGAGGGTTATCGGGCGGATCTGATCCACACGGAAACGTCCTGCGTTTTTGGGAATTGGGACTATTTTAGCAACCTTAAAGCTTGGCGGGAAAAGGCCTCCGTGGAACACATCATTCACCATGGAAGTTATCGTATCTCCTATTAGGGGCCAAAATCGAATGTAAAATTCTTTGGAAAGGCCGTCGGAGCCAGGTGATTTATGGGAGGGTGAACGAGCCACAATATCAAGTATATCAACACGATCAAGGAGGGAGGTGAAATCAACAGACGGTGGACCGTCTGAATCCACTTCAGCATAAAGCTCGGAATAGTGCTGGTAAAGTTCACGCATGATATCAGATTGGGAGGACCACTCACGCCCATCTAGAGAACGAATGGTAGAAAGACAATTCCTTTGAGATCGCTTGTGAAGCCGGAGAAGATGATATAGGTCAACTCATCCTCTACGATTGAACGAGGCTGGGAACGCAGTCGGACTCCATTCATTTGCCTACGTTTGAGAAGTTTCGCCTTCACACGGTGGACGTCGAGGACCCTCTAGGGGGCATCATGAGCATTATCGTGAAGATCGCGAAGGACTGCATAATAAAATTCCCTAGTGCGCCTTACTTCAGCCGCCTTTTTAGCGCTAAAATGCTGGAGTGTATTTCGAATCCGGGGCTTAGCAAAGGTAACTCATTCGAGAAGTGAGGAATAACGCGCCTATGACTGGGTTGTCCGCCGACATAGGTCTGTGGTGATGCCTTCCAGAGAGGGGTCCGTGAGGTGCACAGTGTTTAGCTTCCATAAAGGGCGCGAAAGATGGACAGTCATGGAAACAGCACAGTGATCAGTGAGACTGGCAGGAATAACATCAATCTATAGGAGCTGACTATATTTGGGTGCAGATAACTAAGAGCGGTCCCATCGGCTACTTGAAGTAGCTGTAAAAAACGTAAACCTTACCAATGTAGGATATCTGGAAACCCAAGTCGCAGTCCGGAACCGTGCGACTGCTACGGTCGCAGGTTCGAATCCTGCCTCGGGAATGGATGTGTGTGATGTCCTTAGGTTAGTTAGGTTTAAGTAGTTCCAAGTTCTAGGGGACTAATGACCACAGCAGTTGTGTCCCATAGTGCTCAGAGCCATTTGAACAATTTTTTTTTGAACCATTTGAAACCCAAGCATCCATGAGATGCAAGAACATAACCATATCATTAAGTTCACGACAAAATGTATAATTGGGGGTCTGATCAACACGGCGTAAGACACAGTTAAAATCGCCCCCTAACAATACATTGCGTGGGTTCCGTCGCAGTAAATAAACAACTTCCTCCTTATAAAACCGCTCGCGATCAGAAGAAAGACCGCATCCAAACAGAGCGTAAAGAAAAGTTAAGGTGAGGTCATGAAAACTACCCCTATACCGCGACCATCATCTAGCGTTTCGAAGTCCGTCAGCGGGATTCCATCTCGATAAAGCAAAGCCATACCGATAGAATGTTCAGGCGCAACATTGAAAAACATAGAATATCCAGGAACACAAAACACATCAGATAATACCTCTTGTAAACATACTGAGGTGTCACCGCCAGACACCACACTCGCTAGGTGGTAGCCTTTAAATCGGCCGCGGTCTGGTAGCATACGTCGGACCCGCGTGTCGCCACTATCAGTGATTGCAGACCGAGCACCGCCACACAGCAGGTCTAGAGAGACTTCCTAGCACTCGCCCCAGTTGTACAGCCGACTTTGCTAGCGATGGTTCACTGTTTACATACGCTCTCATTTGCAGAAACGACAGTTTAGCATAGCCTTCAGCTACGTCATTTGCTACGACCTAGCAAGGCGCTATATTCAATTACTATAATTACTTCAAGAATGTATTCTGAACAGATAATATTGTGACTCATGTACCGTCAAGAGCGACGTTCATCATTAATGGATTGAAGTTAAGTATCAAACTAACTACGTCCGCTTTCTGAATTCTCATTCCTTGTCATGTTCCAGACCTCACGTCAGTATAGTTCTTCCCTCTTCATGCCAGGCTGAATGAGCTAAAACGCGTGCATCTCGGTCTCCACTCGTAACACGGTGATGGCTCTTCTGATAACACAAAACATACGATATCAGCCTGGGAATCGTTAATAAACTGGCGTAACGCAGCAAGCAGTAATTGGGAACGTATCCTATTAACATTGAGGTTTAGAAATGTATACGCCTTCATCCGTTAACACATGTAAGGTCAATAAAGCAACATTAAGGAAAAGCGCCATCACGTCCGTCTCTCCCCAACGTCCGGAGGCGGGGAAAAGAAGGTACAATGCTAGTCCTCCCCACCTGAAGCCGAGGAGTCCTCGCTTTTCTTTTTACGACGCGCCGTGGCACGGGCAGGTTGAAAACGCTGTTTCAGACCTCCGTGATAACATTCACTCTTGATGTGGAGGGGCTGGGGACACCTCAAGCTCCGATTTGACAGAGGAGCCATCGTCACCACACTTATCCGAAATTGGGGAGCACAACTCAGAACGACCAACAGCAACATCAGGTACAGAAGAGACAGGTAATGCAGTGTCGGTGTCGGGTGGCATCTCCTGAATGTTAGCAAGACAACCCGAAGGAACATGTTGCTCCATCGTCTCAGAGTGGAGGGGGAGGGGGGGTGGTATTGCATTAGAACAGTGTAAAGGCTGGCCAACAGGCGATGTCTCTGCGGGAACGACGGAACCCACGGGAACCTTCACGTCGTCTGGTCAAGTGGGGGATACAGATGGAACGCACATTTCAACATGAGGAGAAGCAGCTACATCCTCTCTGGTAATACTGGAATCACAATTAACATCAGTAGACAACGCATTACCGCCAGAAGGTGCACCCTCTGTGAACGAGACTGGAGTGGGGCGTCCTCGAAGTCTGTACCGTCCTCAGTTCTCCGGTGTTTGACGTGCGCTGCAGGAGCCTTCGTCCCCTAGTGGACAGTGGCCGCACCGGTACGCTTCGGTAGCGGTGGAAATTCGCGAGGAGTAGGGGGTAATGTAACCCCTACATCGCTTAAAGCTGGAGACTGACTGCGAAGTTACTATGTCTGCTAACGTTAAAGGAAGACGTTTTTGATAAGACAAAGTCTGAACAGTAGCACGGCGCGGGCAGTCAGATCTGACATGACCGCTTTCGTTACAGAGAAAACAAGTTCCTTCCTGCCCTGTATACGCAACATGGATTCGGTAACCGCAAACAGTTAAGTGGGAAGGAATATTCTTTTTAATTCACACATCCGCAGTCCTGATACCATTGTAACACTGGAAGCGATGTTGTGCTGACCAGCGTTCCCATCGAATATGCCGTATGACTCGAAACGGAAGCAACGCCGTTTTAAGAAATGAACCGTCCACTTCAGGAGGAAGGCTATAAATTCTAGCCAGACTATACTCGAGTGCCGTATTTGAAGGAGGACTTTACTAACGGAACCATCGCGATGAGTAAACAACACCTTAGAACCAACCCGGGAGAGAAGTCTTTCGACATGAACGGGATGATAAAACTTCACAAAGAATCCATACAAATCAGAATCAAAGTAAGCAGTGTCTACCTGATCAGGTGTAACACGGTTAACATCAGCCAACCAATCGCGAATTTCTAAGGAGCCAGGTTGAACACAACGCGTACTCTTGCCAAAACTGAAACTAACAGTAGCTCGACGAGAAACCGATTTAGGAGACTCGACAGACACCACGGCGTCGGCACAAAACACTGCCGCCACAAGGAAAACGACAACAAACTCCATTACGCAATTACGATGTGACTCCGGCCGATACACCAACACAACTGAGTAGCTCCGACACAAGCGGCGCTGCGGCGCTGCGGTACAGGCGGGAATAAGCGACAACCTGCTCGCTCGGCGCGCAACGCGACGCTGTCCGTCCACCAGACCACGAGCTGCGGACGCTTTGCTGAGTGCCTGGCGAATGATGCTCATACCTACACGCTGCCTCTCTATTTCCTTAAGCATCAGCCTGACAATGGTGCTAATTTATTCTCCGCTGATCGACAGAGCGACAGTAGAACAGTCTATATTATTTATTACGTACTACAGGTGCCTTTGCTCACTTTCTGCTAAAGCTGCCACATGTGTGGCGTCTGTGTCACAGTTCCGTGACCTGTTTTATTTGTGATAGAGATCCGTGAATGACACTGGCTGATGCGCTACTATGCGTAGTATATTACACTGTTTGTGGACACAAGTTTTATTATCAGTCACATCTTGCGCTGCCGTCCAGAGTGGCCGAGCGGTTCTAGGCACTACAGTTTGGAACCGCGTGACAGAGAATGTCGCACGTTCGAGTCCTGCCTCGCACATGGATGTGTGTGATGTCCTTAGGTTAGTTAGGTTTAAGTAGTTCTAAGTTCTAGGGGACTGATGACCTCAGAAGTTAAGTCCCATAGTGCTCAGAGCCATTAGAACCATCTTGCGCTGGCTGTCGTCCAGTATCCGTGGCAGATCACAAGATTCAAAGAATTATCATTATTATTCCAAGAGAAACGACATATGATGAACCTCACTTTACTTACCTACATATTATAGATCGGACAGTTCAACGTTCACCGTTCCAGGTGCACTGCATCTGATTCCGAGGTAGGCCACTCCTATTGTCCGCCGGGTAGCTCAATAAACGCAACGTGAGCCGAATTTTTCAAGGAGGGTACTACCCTGTCGTGTCACATTAATCTGAGCACCATTCAGACGCCCGAATTACCGCCTCCCACATTGGTGAACGCAGCGAGGTTCTGAATCGTGGTCTGTTATTAAAATGTGCAGTGTTAAATATAATGCGAGTGATCAGTTAGTTACTCATCGCAGTCGTTTAAATATTCCGGCACAAAAGTGTCTGTGAAATGGTGAAGATATTATTCAGTCTGTTGTAAGGCGATACCAGATGCACAATGACTTGTCATCCAAACATTCCGACCTCAGTAATCATTCTCTTGTGTTTGAGTCACGGGTCGCCTGCCGTTCACGCAGTGCGCACGTCCTTTCCACGACAGTTCAACAGCGTTTGATGTGTCAAAAAAATAATTAGCGGATGATGTGCTCTTAAATGACTGAAAACTCCATCTATTGATTGAACTGTTCAATACACCTTGGTAGAGCACATGTAAAAGACAGATCCTGTTACGTCTCGCAGACTTACTGTTTGGTGATTTAACCATAAAGCCCCTATCAATAGTTCGTTCATCATTAATTTGCCAACTATTACACCGCTGTGCTCCCAAGACAGAACTAGATTTCGATTGAGTTGAGTGTATTAAAGTACACTGATCACACACACTGTGTCACCTGAAAATCGAACTGCGATACAGCGCTGTTGATGCCCGTATTAATTTGAACACCTGCCAAAAACATGGATAACCTGATCTTGCAGAGTAAATGAGATTCTGTAACGTGCCAACAGGGATGCGGAGTTATGCCAACTCCATCGTCGTGGTCAGCTGCGTGGGTTCCTCGGTTGAGGCTACATGACGAGAAGAGCCCGGTCGAGGTGGAAATGCAGATTCTCTGTTGTCTTTAAATACGGGGACTACCGTAGACTCGTCCTAGTGCTCCTGGAACCACACTGGGAGCTGTGCTTTGTCCTGTTGGTAGGTGTCATACTCCTGGGGAAAAACAAACTGCATGTAGGGGTTGTAAGCGGGCTGTTTATGTTATTATGTTGGTAACGCCAAGTAGCGCTCTGTATGAAAATCACTGACTGTGCTGTGTGCAGTCTGTGGCTGGTTTGCAATGTTGGAATATTTGCTATTGTAGTGTTGGGCATGTGAACAGCGAGTAGCGTTGCGCAGTTGGATGTGAGCCACCAGCAGTGGTGGATGTGGGAAAAGAGATGGCAGAGTTTTGAGAGCGGACGATCTGGACTTGTGTCCATCAGAAAAACGAAATTTGTAAGACTGGATGTCATGAACTGATTATATATAATAACTTTTGAACACTATTAAGGTGAATACATTGTTTGTTCTCTATCAAAATCTTTCATTTACTAATTATGCCTGTCAGTACTTAGTGTCTTCAGTAGTTAGAATCCTTCTTTATTTAGCTGGAAGTATTGGCTCTCGCTGTATTGCAGTAGTTAGAGTAACGCAGATTTTTGTGAGGTAAGTGGTTCATGAAAGGTCTAGATTATTGTTATTCACGGCCATTCTTTTGTAGGGATTATTGAAAAATGTTGTGTGTCAGAATAAGCAAAGATGGAAATGTCTGAGTACGTTCAGCTGTGCTCAGCTGTTTGAAAATCAAATAACGTAAGGGGTTTACCAGCACAGTAATTCATGCATTTTTCTAAGGGGAGGTTTTAGGGTGAACGTAATGCCCAAGGAGAAAGGCATATTGGTGTTGATCCACTGTGCCTTCCGTAACGGCGTGATCACCCAGAGAACGCCTCTGGTCTGGACCCTTCTGACGACTGTTGCAGGCTGTTTGCTTGCTGGCTTGCGATGGGGCCGCACACGCCAACGGCCATCTGTCCGATGCAGCATAAAACGTGAGTCATCTGAAAAAGCCAGTGGACATCCACATGCGGTACTGGCGTGCAAATCCCAGCTTTCGTCGGTAATGAACGACACCCAGCAAGGGTGCACGAACCAGGAACCTGGTGCGGAGGCCAATACGCCGCAACGTTCACTAAATGGTCGTTGAGGAGACACTATCGAATACCCCTCGGGTCAATTGGGTGGTTAGTCAGTCAACAGTTGCACGTCTATTCGACCTAACACGTCTCTACAGCTGTCGCTCACCGCTCTCATCCATCACCAGTAGTCCACCACAGTTGCCTCGGCACCGGCTTTGGAGAGCGCCGTTTTTCGATACACGGTATACTTTAACGACGGTGGCATGCTCACGAATTTGGCCATTTCGGAAATGCATCCACCCTTCACCCAAAAACTAATCATCGTGCTCTTATGGATGCCAAATAAATCGCTCTGTTTCCCATTGCCAACAACGACTCCACTGTCTTCCGCGTCGCCTCCACTGCTAGCGCTCCCACCTCCCGCCTGTGAATGGTTACTGCACGCTCACATCGAACATGGTAGGCGGTCACATCAGTGTGACTGGTCTGTGTATGTATTCGTTAAGAAAGGACTCTGTGAGTTTACACATACACACACTAAACTTTCAACGTCAGTGAGTGCTCTTTAACCTAAAAGTTCTTATCAGTCGTGCCTATATGCCACATGCAACTGTTTTACTGAGTGATACGGACAAGTTGAATATTTAATTTGAAGCTTCACTGTACTTGGAAAGTGTGAAAAATCTATCATATACTGATGCAGTTTTACTTTGCTCGAATTCTCGTGAAGCCCTTGCATATTCTGCGGTAAGCATGAAGCATGCAAGTTGCGTACGTTGTAATCAGTAATACAGACTACTTAGATGCTGGAATGTTTAATTTTTAGAAGATTGATTGTTCCTGAAAAGTGTGAGGAATTTCACAGTAAACGATAAATATTCTCTTTTTATTTTCTAAATATCGGCTCTGTCATTATCTTCGACGTCACATCTCTCAATCTTAACGTCTTTGGTTGTCTCTTTCGTAAGTGTGCTTATAAACAGGCCATGTCGTTTTACAGTTTAAGTGACACATCGTAATAAGACACGTTGTTCCTTCCTCAAATTGAACACTTTAACCGGGCCGTCTCTAAACAAAATGGTCTGTGTGTGGTGGTACTGTCTAATAGATGTTAGTGTACCTCGCTGCACGTTTTATTTTAGCGAAGCATAGTTTCTTGAAATGTAGCAGCAGTTTGTTTTAGTGATAGCTGTCATCTACCGTATTTTTTGTTGTCAGGCTTTATTTCCTATACTATAACTACTTGCAGATTTGGGGGGTAGGATTTCTTATTTTCCATTAACACAATTGGAGCATTTCCGGCATCTTGCATTTTTGATGCCAACTGGGAACGAGGAGTACTGCAGTGTGTGAATGGCTGCCGAGCCGACAGGGGGAAGAGGACATGGTTTTTAATTTTCAACTAATGCGATTGATCTATTCCCGCCATATCGAATTTTCGTTGGTTTTTAATTTCTACAACTGATTGGAGATGGGGTCGGGAGGAGGCCGAGGTCCGGGCCTAGGTCAAAGATCATTGACCCTGCCATTGAATGTCGTCAACATGCTGAAACATTTGCGCTTTCCACGGTTGATTAATTCAGTAGTGTTCCAGATAGCTGGTGGACATACTGCTATAACGATGACGAAAACAACGACAAACGTAGGTGTGTACGTACAGTCTCCAAAACAATCTGAAGCAAAACTTTGTCTCCTCAAGGGAGTGCAATGTGTGTGATATTGTACATAATTTCAGTATAACATAACAAAATGTCTGACAGAATTAAATTTCCTTGGCCAGTCTTTTACAGTGAGAATGCACGTCCAACATATTGGCATCCTGATGAAAAGAACTAACAAGGTAGGCCGTCTTGAGATAGGAATTCGAAAATACTGTTTAACATCTATAGCAGGCAAAAGCAAAACATTAATTCTTACAAGGAAAATGCCCCACAAACGGTTATCCGATTCTGCTCATATTTGTCAAGCAGCTGGTGTACAACCTGAAATGAAGGTTATTTTGGCTTAGCCCCAAATCCCCCCCCCCCCCCCCCCCCCACCATCCCGTTTTTGCTTTGAGAAAAATACCCCTCAAGTACATGATGCGCAGTCGACTCAGAACTGGCGAGATCGATAGATAATTGAAAATTGAGCAATTTCCACTATCATCTTTGGGAGTCGCAAACACATTTTCCTAGAAATCGGGTAAGAAACTTTTTAGACTGTTCAAGGACAGCACAGCTGACGAAGCGAGCGAGGCATCTGGCTGCGGAGCTGAGTACCTGTGTTCGACTCCCAGTTGCATTTTACAGGTTTTCTTATTGGTGTTTTCATTCGTTTCGAAATTAGTAGGTATGGGAGAATTAATAAAGTAAGTAAAACAATGTAGGTAAATAAATTTCTCAAGTGACTTGCTTTGGTAAGGTTTTGAAAATTAGTCTTGTCGCCTTACAGCGACTCTTTTACGCACTCTGTTACATGTCCTCAATTTCCTTCGATATGTCGTCTCACCCTCGCCATCTCTAAACATGTTCTCACGCATGGTGGTTCAAAATGGCTCTGAGCACTACGGGACTTAACACCTGAGGTCATCAGTCCCCTAGAACTTAGAACTACTTAAACCTAACTAACCTAAGGACATCACACACATCCATGCCCGAGGCAGGATTCGAACTTGCGACCGTAGCGGTCGCGTGGTTCCAGACTGTAGCGCCTAGAACCGCTCGGCCACCCCGGCCGGCACACATGGTGGTATTAGGCTGCCCACACCAGGAGTTCGGTATGAGACAGAACTTTTTATCAGCAACGTATAGTTTTAAAATGTTTTTAAGGTACGTTTCGTAAACTGAATTTCCCGGATGTGGGTAAAGTGAGGTAACGATTTTTTAAGGAGCTGGTTAGACGACTGACCGCTTCTCTACCTTGAGGGTATATTTTGTCTTCTCGCTCTAATAAATTATTAAGTGTTTCTTGATTCATATAATTAGAGAAAGAGCAAACAGAAATAGCTTAATGATGGAAAGGAATTTATTAATCAACACTATATGTGATTTTCGATCCGCTAATAATACATGATACATAAGGATGGAAAGAAATGGAAACATTTCAGCGCTAGCATTTCCGTAGAAGAGCAATGTTTCTTTAAATGGATCGAACTTAGAAAGCCAAATCTAGTATTTTTACGGCCATGTAATATCTTTTTACGATTGCAGAAATGACTGCAGATCAATAGCATCATCTTAACAGCAACCCCAACGACAGTTTCGCTCCCTGATCACACTTCTGTAAAGCGGATTCAAAAACAAGATTAGGACAAGAAATATTAGTAATATTAAGCAAATATAACCCAGGTTTAGATCAGATGTAATTACTATAAGATGTACAACAGGATCATTTTCTGCTAACCATGCAGACAAATAAGGCGCCAGCAACAAGGGATACAATAAGAAAAAGAGGTATCAAATGTATTTCAGACGAAAACGTAACGAGGGCATCACAGAGATTATAATGTCTACACGGTGTTCATGATATGAATAAACCTGATGTAAACATTACATCATGTATTCTTCCGCGTTTGCTTCACTTTCATTGGATTTTATTTTGCGTGGAGCGGAAGGCAAGCTGTATCCAGTACAGTAAATTACGATCATTAGGATACGTTTTACGCTGTGTTACGCGCACATACAGACTGGGCGATAATGCGGAACAACAGCTTTACCGGCGCATTTAACTTGGCCAGCCAGCTGGTCTACAAAAGCTGCAATGATGTGAACAGTTGCAGTTCAGACGTAAAAAGCGACGAGCAGACAAACAATACTATCGAATGTCATTTACTCTTTAAAGAGAATGAAATAACATTCGGCAAAGCCCCAGCACTACCACACGCTTCTTAGGTGACCAGACGGCAATAATAAAATACTCTCGTTCTCACCTAACATGTTATTCTAATGACAAACAAGAGCGATGAAAATTCGTTTAACAAAGTGTAATTTTTCTGAGAGAGCTAGGTGTGATGCAAAAGCATACTGCAGGGCTTTCACCATATTGTTGAACACTGAAATCACTGAAGGTGTTAATTACATTCAGTCGTCTGGTAATCTTTTGGCTCGTTCCTTATCCGAAACCGAGAACTACATTTCACTTCTGGAAGTGTCATCTGCTACGCTGATGACGAGTCGTCCAGGCGCCGCACATTCTCCTCTTATGACGTGCCGTTCCCTATCCCGTCAGCGTTCGGAAGCGACGTGTGAAACAGATGCATACGTTGTTCCAGTACGTCTGACAGCTTAACAGTCTTAATACGGCTCCACATCAGTTCTGTTGGGTTCATTCTGTAAAGGTACAGCGGCAAATGTAAAAATGCAGTATTTGTGTGGTTTGCTCGACGTTGTAAAAATGATTTTTTCATGTTTCTTCTTCAAAGTCGATATTTTTGTGAATTTATAAGAAACGTTAAGAACCTATTTCTTGGCAGTTTTCATCCGAGCAGGAAGCACCCTCTGACATTTTGATACTACGTATTTACAACGCGACAATCAGGGCACAACAGTACAGAGACTGTGACTGTACGCGAAGTGTTGAAATAAAATCCACATAACAAAAGCGAGATTGAGAAATACCGTTATAGCAGTTAATGCATTAGAAGATCTTAAAGTTTCATTTAACGTAACTCAGTAATAAAACATGTAATATAAAGTACCTACTTCCAAGAGCGTGTACGTGTGCTACGGCTTCTGACCAATCATCCCGTTTGTGTTTGTTTACATCAGGTTTATTCTTACAATAAACAGGGTACGACGTCTGAGATCTTGGTACACTGTGGATTCATTTCTCTTAATTTTACTTTTTTATGTCCTACTGCAGGGACCAAATTAATGATTAGTTTTCCTTTTTTTTTAAGCACAGGAAAACTTTAGGCAACAATTATCGATGTGCCTTGATGGAATATTGTCGAAAGGGTTCGTTTTTCTTCGTTATGCGATAACGTGCGTCGAATGTTCGTTCACGCAGCAATTTTACTCGGAAATGTAAGGCATAAGATTTTGATTATTTACTAAACCAACACGTTTAAGATATTTATTTGCGTACCTTGTTGTTGTTACTTACAGATAGACTTACCTTATGAAGCTTTCCAGTCTACCAGTTTCGATTCGGAAGAAAACGTAAACGAAAAAATAAACTGGACAATATATTTGGGAATCGAACAAAGATTGTCCGCTCCGCAACCAGATGCTTTGGTCGCTGCATCAGCGGCGCTTTGACCAACGGATAAGTTATGGTTTTATTGGTACATATGGGACAGTCCAAAAAGTGATTTCCTAGTTTTTTAGAAAAAAGTTGCTTGTACATACCAAGTATCATGCTCTAACATTCTGCTCGGAGTCTGTCTGTTCTACGTCATGTCTCCCTACCACTTTCGCGCAACAACGCTCTGAGCGTTTTCATCTGACCAATCAGGGTCTCAATGTTAACCTTAAGCTCCGCCTACAACAATTCTGTCTATCCAATGAGAAACGTTATACTTTTCGTGGTGGGGCAATGTTTTTAAAGTTTGCAACGTAACAGAGTCGTGAAAAAGTCTCACGCTAAAACTTGCAGCTGGTGTGGCACTTTTAATGTTATCGTAAGATTTATACTGTTCTTCTTGAGGGCTCTAGCTTTTAACATGGGCTTGGGGGTGGTCCAGTCGGTTAGCTGGCAACGTGGGTGTCCGTCCCTTATCGTAGGGCCTTCTAGCTTAACACAGTTCTGCTCTCGGCTTCTGTTCTCGTTTCTCCCCTCGGAACTGCGTCTGCCTCACGGTGGGAAGGTAGGACATGCATTTAGGCATTCTTTTGTTAGTCTGTGGTATTCCATTTGCTCACTCGTTACTCATATTACTTTGGTTAATTTAGTGTCACGATTTATTCGGAGCTATGTGGCATACTACTGGATTTGCTTATCATGTCTGGGTTTTCATGGAAGTTTTTGGATTTGCCTGACATCTTACAAGGCGAATCGGTCAGCCATGTCTGAGGCCTGTGCTTGTTAGAAACCTAGGAAGAAGATGATACCAGTCGTAAGACCTTAGGAGTAAAGCTGAATACTTGTCCCCTACACATGATTGCCGCAAATAGGAAGGACACAATGCAGAATTTATGGGAAGTGATAATTGAAAATAAAAGGCAGGAAATGGGTGGAGTTCAAAGCACCAGACTAGTAAGTTTTTATTATGTCTGAAACATATTAAATCGGCCAAATATTTCCGATTCCGAAGCAATCGGGTAAACTATATCAGCAATGAAAAGCAGATTCTGTTCGAAAGGGGAAATATTAAAAGTAACCACAACAACTAGCACGTTACCCACAGACGCGGCGGGTGTCTGCCTTGTGAACATCCGACATAAATGCATTGCCCTGCACATTGAACGTGAAAAGGACGCTTAAAAGAAAAATCAGCAGAGCATCACTACACAAACGCAAGCCTGTTGTCGTTTGAAAATTCTGTCCTTCACGAAATAATGTGGATATGAGGTAAAAAGCGACTTACACACTTGACATAGCATGGGGTTTTATTGAAACAACCAAAGTGCACAAAATGAACAACACATGACGCTTCATTTGATAAAAAACTATAATTAGCATAAAAAAGGCTTTTAGCAAAGATGTTCTTTATAAGAAATGCTCAACATGTCAGCATCATTAACCTCCTATACCTGTAATTGCGAGACAATATTGTGAGCAGCACTGTAGAACATGTCACCAGGCCTGGTGACCAATTACTGTCGAATGCCTTTTAGCATCCCTAATGAGACCGGACGATCGTGGTACACTTTGATTTCAGGTAACCACCAAACCAATAATCACATCAACTGAGGTCTGGGGCAGTGGACGGACGTTGCGACTTAGCACATAATCCTCTGCAAGAGATCTCACATACGCTGAGAGCCGTCCTGCATCACAGTCGTGACTTTTGAGTCACACTGTACATATCATGCAACTGGTCTTTAAAGTTTGGCGGCCACTGCAGTTGTGGGGCAACAAGCTAAGGTATGTCACAGATGACTATAAAGGGATAACTTATCTTCAGCACCATAATACACACTATGTGATCAAAAGTATCCGGACACCTGGCTGAAAGTCACGTACAAGATCGTGGTGCCCTCCATAGGTAATGCTGGAATTCAATGTAGTGTTGGCCAACCCTTATCTTTGATGACAGCTTTCACTCTCTCAGGCATAAGTTCAATCATATGCTAGAAGGTTTCTTCATGAATGGCAGCCCATTCTTCACAGAGTGTTGCACTGAGTAGAGGTATCGATGTCGGTCGGTGAGGCCTGGCACGAAGTCGGCGTTCCAAAACATGCCAAAGGTGTTCTATAGGATTCAGATCAGGATTCTGTGCAGGCCAGTCCATTACAGGGACGTTATTGTTGTGTAAGAACTCCGCCACAGGACGTGCATTATTATCAGTGCTCGATCGTGTTTAAAGATGCAATTGCCATCCCCGAATTGCTTTTCAACAGTGGGAAGCAAGAAGTTGTTAAAACATCAATGTAGGACTGTGGTGTGATAGTGTCACGCAAAACAACAAGGGGTGCAAGCCCCCTCCATGAAAGCACCGCCTCCGAATTTTACTGTGGGGACTAAACGGGCTGACAGATGACGTTCACCGACCATTCGCCATACCCACACCCTGCCATCGGATCGCCACTCGATGATTCGTCACTACACACAACGTATTTTCTACTGGTCAATCGTCCAGTGTTCACGCTACTTACAACAAGCGAGGCATCGTTTGTCATTTACCGGCGTGATGTGTGGATTATGAGCAACCACTCGACCATGAAATCCAAGTTTCCTCATTTCCCCGTAACTGTTATGGTACTTGCAGCGTATCCTGATGCAGTCTGGAATTCCTGTGTGTTGGTCTGGATAGATGTCTGCCTATTATACATTACGACTCTCTTCAACTGTCGGCCGTCTCTGTCAGTTAACAACCGAGGTCCACTGGTACGCTTTTGTGCTGTACGTGTCCTTTCACGTTTGCATTTCACTACCATAACGGAAACAGTGCGCCTAGGGATGTTTAGGAGTATAGAAATCTCGCATAGAGACATATGACACAAGGGGCCCCCCATCACCTGACCTCATTCGATGTCCTTGAGTTCCGCGGAGGGTCCCATTCTGCTCTCTCTCGATGTCTAATGACTACTGAGGTCACTCATATGGAGTACCTGGCAATAGGTGATATCGCAATTCACCTAATATGAAAAACGTATGTTCTTAGGGGTGTCCGAATACTTTTGATCACAGAGTGTATGACAGCGCAATATAATAGTCAAAGAGATAATCAGGGATATTAAAAAAGGGGGATTAAAAAAGGAGGAAAAGTATCCAAATATAAAGTGGAAAGTGTGTGGCTAAACACAAATCTGACGAGTTGCACAAATAAAACTAAAATAACTTGGCGCAAGGTCGTCAAAAATACCATCAGAAAAAGAATAGCTTGCACCGGATAGGACTATTCGCCCCCTGCCTGTGCCAAAAACGTGAGTTAACAGACAACATGCTTCGCACGCTTGCACTTGCAGTGGTAAAAGTTGATAATGATTAAGGACACATACTGCTCTCTTAACTGGACAACCTGAGACACAGGTGCAAACAACCATGAAGAAACAGACACTGTCACAGACTTTGTAGATGTACCTATACTATTTCTGGCCTGCCCGTTACGGTAAACAGCAGAAAACATTTGGACACAAGTCGGAATAGTTCACGGGTAGACTGCCGGATATCAGTATCCAGAACTGGGCTCAATATTTCGGCCAACGACCACCTGGCCATCGTCAGGTGCGCCGATGAACTGGCTGGCGGTGGGAGCGGGCGTCGTGGTTCCATCTCCTGCCCTGCTCCCTCTGATCGGCCGCTCTGTCGGCCGCCCGCCGCCGGCTTCCTTACGCCCACCCCTCCCGGCGACACAGTGCTCCGTCCCAGGCGTTGGCCCAGGTGCGCGTGCTGGCGGTACCTCTGCTCTTCTCCACCTGCCCCCGACATCAGTTCCATGTCTGCTATCTCATTTCTCTCCTTGGCCATTCTTAGAGCGAGGTCCCGTTCCTTACTCAGGATGTACCCTCATCACGATTTATCGGCGGTTCCCTTACACGGATCTCAACAGATTCCTTAATATCGCAGTTCCAGAAGTTGGACGTCTGTTTCACAATCTTGGTGCGGTTGTTGTTCATTTCACTAAATTGTGTCAGGCAATGTTCTGCGACTGCCGACTTGTTAAGCTGCCGCAACATGGTGTGTCATTGGTGTTTCTGGCAACGATCTTGGACAATACGCGCCGCCTGACCTGTGTATATCTTATCGCGTTGTCAGGATATCTTATACACTCCGGATTTTCGTAGTCCAAGATTGTCTTTCACTCTACCAAGCAGTGCCCGTGTTTTGGCTGGTGGCTGGAAGGCGGTCTTCACTTGAGTTTCTGGAAGATCGTTCTATCTTCACAGATGAAGCACCATAAAAAGGAATAAATGCAATGCCCACGTCGGCTTGAGACTCTTCTTCTGGTTCCGCCTGTTGTACAGAAGGACGTCCGATTTGCCACATTTTCTAGCCATCGTTCTGGAAAACCGCTCTGAGATGTTCAAGTTCGTTCTCGATACTTTCGTTGTCAGGGAGGATGCCAGCCATATGTAGCAACGTTATGAGCACCCTGTTGCTCTGAGCCGGGTGGTGGCAACTGCCCGTATGCAAGTATAAGTCAGTGTGCGTCTTTTTGTGTGCGTTCCGGTCTTTCTTTAACCAGGACATCCAGAAAGTGACCTCAGTGGTAAAATAGATATTCTGGTGTATAAAATTAAGGTGTATAAGGAAGTCATTCAGTTTGTCTCTTCTATGTGGCCGTATGACGAAGGTGTCATCTTCATACCTGAAGAAACATGTAGGTTTCCACTGGGCTAATTCAGGGCACCCACCGCGAGGCATTCCATGCACATATTGGCGACAACTGGTGAAACTGGGCTCACCGTGACCTTTCTGACCAACTGTGCTGCAAGTGTAGGCAGCGCGTACTCGGTTACCTTTAATGTACCGTCCCAATTGTTTTCCAGGGCGTCATGACAGAAAGCCTATGCTGGTAAAAGTATGAATTATACATGTTCTACATCTACATGACTTTTCTGCAATTCATACTGACGTTCCTGACACAGGAAACTATTTCTCTACTGTTCCACTCCGTAACAGCACTTTAATCATTCTGTACTAGCTCTGATTTCTCATATTTTATTATGATGATCATTTCTCCATATACAGGATGGCCAGAATAAAATATTTTGTTATTCAGAAGAGAAGGATGGCAGTGATTGAAACCTCGTCTCAACGAAAGCCTCCCTTTTTTAATGTTTGCCACCCCAACTCGCTTATCATATCCGTGAACCTCCTTCCCCTATAATACAAAACGAACTGCCCTTCTTTGAACTTTTTGCATGCCCTCTCTCAATCCTATCTAGTAAGGATCCTATGAGGATCAGAAGTACTCTAGAAGAGGAGGAACGGGCGTAATGTAGGCACTTTAGCAGATCTTCTAAGAGTTCCGCCAATAAAACGTAGTCTTTGGTTGGCCCTCCCCGCAACATTATCTATGTGATCGTTCCAATCTAAGTTGTTCGTAGTTACAGGGTTTGTAACAAAAACAATCTATCTCAAAAGAAATGAAGCAATAAACTGTCTAAATGTGATTCTGCGTTAAATTGAAACCTGGAAAATATTTCATACATTTGCTCACATAAAATAAACAGTTTGTTGCAGTTTTTCCGATGAAAGTCTAAATTGTCCTCTTGATCAACAAAAAGAATGCTGCTACTGGTTGTTTTTGTATGAAATTGCCGTAAACAAGAACAATGTCCTACACATTTAACTTTTAATGCAGCAGAATTTGCCGTTACAGCTGTATATTTAATTCAGTGGCAATATTATCACAATTTATTCAAAGAACGTGATTTGTCATTTCAAGAACTGTATCTGCCCCCCTCTGTTGCAACTGTTTCTTCTGCACTGATACGTCTTTTTCTTCATGGTCCGACGCACTTTCCGTTTGTAACTGTAATACTTCGCATGTGCAATAACTACCTGCTAAGGAAATACGGAATTTAGTGTTAAATTCACTGAAAACGCAATAATAAATCTTGCATAGCACATTCAGTCTTATTTCAACACGGAACATTTTGTGCATAAAATTCTGGTAAATATACTCTGTCTGGGTTACCACGACGGGAATAGTGGGGCTGTCTGACTGCATTACTTTATGTACCCTCTGATAAGTATAAGAAGTGCAAAAGGAGCTTTGATTTGTCATGAATGATGCTTACCCCACATGTCTTTGGCGAAAACGCCCGTTACCTTTAAGGAATGCTGGATCCTTCTTAATCTTTCTCTAGTTCTTCCTTGTAGAGCAATCTGCCAGTGCCGTCAACCATTATTTTATAAGAATAGGCGACATCATGGTTAGAAGCAAGCTCAGCTTTCCCTTGACACCACCGTCTCTTCTGTATTAACCCTATTACTATATTGTATTCTTGAGGTACAAACTGTCTCTGCTATTCCAATGCAGGGATACTTTTAACTTACACGCTACAGTAGTGACACTGGTCGAGAATATTTTTATTTTTACATTTTTTTCCCAGTGCCACTGGATACATTTTTTATAAATCTGCTCTAAAAACTAATGTGGAGATACCTTCTTTACTACAACTAAATTCCACAGTCCCAATAGCGTAGCTTTTACAATAATTCTGATGGACTGTGCACGCTTAGAATCTAATTTCAACAACCCCGATAGCAAAGGTTTTTACACTAACAATTCTGATACACTGTCAGCTATATAGATATATTTATCACTTAATCACTATTGTGATTTGGATGGCTAGCGGGAGGTCAAAAAACTAAAAAACGACTCTATTTACAAGACGCACATGGTACGTAGATATATATATTTACAGGCTACAATTCAGTTGCGTATGAACAAAGAAATAGATATACAAATATTTATTTCTGTTTATGCTTTCTTTGTTTATGCTTCTTTCTTAACTTTTTTCTTTCACACACATCGTGTGCATATATATACATTTTTTCCTTTTCACTTCTTCCACACATCCTCTATGTGTATGTATATACACGTGTAAATACTACACACAAATATTTACACGACACACGCACACAAACACACACACACACACACACACACACACACACACACACACAAAATCACTTTCACTACGATCAGAGGGGCATCTACTACTCTGCCCTCACTCTCTCCCCTCTCCCCCCCCCCTCTCTCTCGCTCATTCTGTCGCTCTCAATCAGAGTCCCCCACCTCTTCTCTCGCTAGAAGTGAGTAGTGTGAGTAAGGGAGAGTTTCAATCATGTCCTCACAAATGCCCCTTTTATCGTCATGAGGCGAAAGGTCGATTTTAGACTGCAGCACAGTGAACACCTCGCGTCCTCTCGGTCGAATACTGGTCTGCATTACCATATGCGTTGGCTGCGGTGCAGCACCGCGAACAGCACTGCACAGGCACTGAAAAGTGTCTTCGATAGAGAGGGCTCTCGATGGCATGCGATGCACACCCTTAGCCCGCCTCTGGGTGGCACCTTCCAATGTACGATATGCGAACATTTTTGAGCGTAGATCTACAAACTCCACAGTCGCCAATCCATTCGCCTCGTTCATCATAAGACCGATAACCTTCTTGTTCTGTGGAGCAATACTATAGGGATTAACGGCCGTGCATGAAAACATGTCCAATTAATTACCTTGGTACCTCATTACTTCATATGGATCGCAATTCTTCACCCAGTAGACGAAGGTATCTGGATCCATATAAAGTAATTTAGGATGTGCGAAGTACGTTTTCGCAAACTCATAACGAAAGCGGTACATGTGGAGTTTGGAAAGGTTTACTATGCACATCCCCACATAAATAGGTTTCGTAAGATCTGTTGCAGTCTTCATCATCTCCACAGCAACAAACTTCTTGTTGAATACGGTGACCTGCTTAAAACTTGGTCTGGCAATGCATTTTCTTACTCTATAACGCCCATCCCATTCGGTGCTAATCAAAATTTCACTTCGTTCCCTCAAATTCTTCATTGTGTTACCGAAAATTGAATTATTCATTAATTTGTAAAAATGTTTCTCAGAGTCACACGTCACGGAAGCTCTCTGTCTGGTATTCAAATCAATATACTCCTTCTACCAGGGGGACTGCTTGAAGGAGATAACCTGGGTGATTCTAACCTGCTCCATACCCTAGCTGAGACACTGCTGCAGATTACGATAATGAATTATGTATCTCCACTTATTCTCCAGCGTTGTCGTCAGTTTTGGTGTGGAGCCTCCTCGCGGAACTTGTTCCTCTGGACACAGGCAAATCAGCATGGGCATCATGCATGTGAGTTCTGCCTCCGACACATACCCTACATCAGAATCATCTACCATACCCCAATGATTTTTTCATCTAATCCCTTCCATTCATCTTCGGGAACCCATCGAAATATACCAATCGGCAGTGACTGCTCCATGGCGTTCCCGCGTAAGTTATTTATGTCCACATACATTATGTTACTTGAATCAAGGCATGTGCTGAGTCTGTCAACAGTCTGCAGGTTATTTGCCTTCTCGTGACTATGAACACATTGGCAAAGTCCCCCACGGATCCCTCGCTCGAAGAAAAGAAGCATGTCAGCATTGGTCAGTCATTCAATGCTGCACTTCGTTTTCTTGAGCATTGCATCCCAAGACAACCCAGGTGCTGTGTAATAAAAGGCAGGATCCAGAGAATATGCGGCCATGCATAGACTCCGTGATTTCTTGAAAACATCTGCAGCAAGTGCACATCTGTGTCCATGTAAAGCCGTGTGTACTCTCTTAAACCGGAGATGTTGAATTCCCGCCAGACATTCACGGCATGCTCATACCCTGCGTCCGTTATGGCATCGCCTGTAAGGTTGCTGGAGAATGCAGTTATGTCGGGTAGCCTGGTCTCGTTGAGTTTTGCCATATTTATCCACATACTCATATGGGGAAACCCTCTTCCTAGTCAGAAGTTGAAACTTTTCATTGTTGGGAAATGCAGCTCGAGTGAATCCATATCCTCCCGAGGTAGGGCTTTAACAAGTTTCTGGAGTGGCGCTTGTATAAAACTTAGCGTATCAAGGAAGTAGAGCGTAATTCTTTCTCGATGGTCTCAGGTAGGACACTGACCTGATTTTTCTCCAAACCGAAATTAGCCAAGTGCTCAACTAGAAAGTGAGCGTCAAACTCGCTTAAATTGTGGAAGAAATCGGATATATGCCGTGGTAGCTGGTACTTTAAATTGCGCACGTTGTGAGTGGCGCCACGAAACTTCCCCATGAGGTAACAGTGGTCTGGTCCCTACAAGAAGTTTCCGCTTTTCTGTCTAATGGCAGCCCACAAATATGAGAATCAACCGGCTTATTATACATACCTTAATTCTTGTTCGATTTGGTCGTGGGAACGTTGTCGCTGTAAAGCTTATCAACCTCCCATGAAAGTTTTTTGAGCTCAGTGAGCAACCAAACCGCAGGATTATCCCCAACATAAGATTTGTAGCAGTTCAGACTAGAATCATAGGACGATACAATTTGGTACGCTGACGCATATGGTAGCCTACGTATTTTTCTGTAAAGATGGTGTGTGAGGCTGTAGGGTCACCTTCAGAGTTGGTCACAGGAGCGAGGAGGCATTCAAAGTCGGCGTTCACCACAAACGGGCTTCGCTTCTGGTGGTGAGCATTGTTGAACTTTATGAATCTGTTTTCCTCTGTAGGCATAGAAACATGTTCCGGGTCGTTGGAATCGCCATCTACCAGATGCGCCGCTAACAGCTTTTCTGAGGAGAAATAATTGAGGCATCCAAAGAAAATATGCTTTTTTTATATTTGGCTGTAAAGAATTCGGAACATTGATCCAAACATAGTGATAATTATCACTTTCAGAAGAAATTGGAAATTTGTGGTAAGGTTTTATGGCACCAAACTGCTGAGGTGATTGGTCCCTAAACTTACGCACTACTTAATCTAACTTAAACTAACATACGCTAGGGACAACACACACACCGATGCTCGTGGGACCACGGACCGTGACAAGGTGCTTCACTTTCAGAAAGGAAAACCGTGTTTACATGCAACTTACCTATACCGAAAAATTCTGAGAAATGGAGGGGACCGACGGCAATATGCTTGTCTTGCTCATTTGACTTGCTTTTGTTCTCTAGACCATAAACATGAACCCATATTCCGGTATTCTGAGCCTCAAATTTACATATGTCCTGGATCTTGATATGGAAATCGATACCATCAAATTTATAATACCCACGAATATTATCGCATACATGGTATGTACTGGGACGCTCAGGATCATTTCCGTAATTGTGATTTGTCTCGCAAGCCAGGACTGACCATGCAAAACAAGCATGATCCTTTCTATTTTTGACGTTAATGCATGCCCACTTATTAGCTATATCTTTAGGGAGCTTAATATAGCTTGAACCTCCATTTATCGGATCGTAGACATGTGTATGGATGTCCAGGTGTAGTACTCGGCTGATTGCTTTAGCTGACCCTCTGACTTGCATTTCAAAACACTGCCAGTATAGCACTCAAGGTGGATTTACGAAACCACTCGGCGATTGACGTGCTCCACAGCATCATGCCATTTTCATCCCAAAGATAATGAAAATTTGTCTCTTCAACACCAGAATCAAACTCAGGGGGCGGGGGGGGGGGGGGGGGGGGGCTGGTGCGATAGTTCGCTGCAGAGCACCTTTAGTGGTGGGGTACCGCGGATCACTTACTATGTTGAGGAGCTCCGTTTCCATGAAAGGAAGGCACGCCCTTAGAAAACCAACAGGGTCTGGTAGTTTCCTGCCAGGTTCTCGATCCTCATGAATGAGGTTCGCTCCTCAAAGTTGTCTGTAATTACCGAGTATTCTAACTATAGTATGGTATCACTGACCTGATATCTCTCTGGCTCTGAGTACTATGCGACTTAACTTGTGAGGTCATCAGTCGCCTTTGACCTGATATCCTCTACAGAAAGGATGTGAGAGAGAACTGCCACAAGCCACAGGGTCTTCTCTATTAATATTATTATTATTCTGCGTCGCCCCGTTCACAATGGAGCTGGGGAGAGGCAAATCGGGATGAGCAGAAGCACGCATACCTTGCGTTTACGCCGATTCTGAGGATGCTGATATGATGATGATGATGATGATGACAGGGGAGAATGCTGTAGAGCTACTGGGTCAGACTAATTGAACAGCCAGTGATGGCACCTGACTCTGTTGTTGCCACTGCTGCAGACCCGAGGCGGTAACTCCAGGCTCATTGCACGGCCCACGGACGCTGGAGCGGAGGCGGCGGCGGCGGCGGCGGCGGCTTCTCGCGCGCCGGCTAGCGGCACACTTACAGGTGATGCGTGCTTTGTCGGGTGCCGCTTTGGCGGGGAAGAAGACTTAGCCACCACACGCATGTGAGCCACACTGGGTTGCAGCAGCAGACACGCAAAGGCTGCAGAAGAAGAGAGAGAAAAAACAATAGTTGAGTACACTTGCCGCTGCTGGCGGAGTGAAAGAAAGAATACTGAAAATCACGAGGTCATAAGCAGATTGAGTAATTACTTTTACCGCTCTGGCTCCCAGGCATTAACACTTCATTCGGTGACTCCACCACACCCTCAAAAAAGTCATCATCATCATCATCTAACAGGACCAGCTCAGAGCGCTTTTCCCCCTCCTCTAGTTCAGTGGCCCTTTGTGTAACCCAGCCAAGCATGTCATTCTCCTCGTCAGAATCATCATCTAGCAATCAGTGTGTCTCGCCTACAACATCAAAAAACAAGGTATATTACCTCAAAAAAAGCAAGTATGAAAATTATGAATCACCAGTATACAAGAACAAATTACAAGAAAATCATACTCTCGCGGCAATCCTGGCGGTGAACCCATCACAGGAGGCTGGGCTTCGAGAGCCTGCCAGTTCCCTCCCATCTACCCTCACACTCCAGGATAAAATCCTGGAGTTGTACTAAAACGATTAGCAGGAATTAATAAGGCGAATTTAACATACACACGAAAATTTACACTCAAAACCCAAATTATTTACTTACTTAGTAATCCTGTCTCCAGAACTCTATGCCACTTGCTGCTATACTCTGAATCGTTGCTGGTGTTACCTCTCTTCATCTTGCGAGAAAAACACGCGCACACACAGAAATGAAGGTATGCAGAAGAAGGCGGACAGCAGCTGACTGAGGACGATGGAGATTTGTTGTGGGCTTATATACAGACTAAGGTGACCAATGATAGAGCTTCATTTGAATGGACAGCCAATGAAAAGCCTTTAAGGAACGTCATTATTTGTTGGAAGGGCTTGATTCAACGATCATCTCTGTTCCCAAATAACAAGAACGCTTTTATGATTAACGGTGTTTTTGCAGTCATGCACAAACATGATCAAGGTTTTTAGCGATGAGTTCCAGGAATGGTAACATGTGATGGACGGGGTATCATCAGGATGAATGCATTCAGTGTTATTCTGGGCTATTTTCGTAAACAAGTCCCGTTAGAACGAGAATTTCCATGCAGACAAGCTGAGACATCACAGAGTTTCCTACAATAGCAACAAAATGGACCGTTAACTATTTCTGTGACACTTACAATTTCTGGGAGGGACTGTTGTGTAATAGACTGGCTGTCCTGTGAGGGTCATCAGGAACAACACATTTGGTATTATCCAGGACTAATTTCATCAGCATAACACTGACAACCATTTCGCTGCGCTTGCAGTGCTGAGTCGCTGTCCAAACATCTTTCACGTGGCATTTAGATCTGCACTGGACTAGCAAGTATGCGTAGTGGCTACGTAAACATGTGCACCACCAGAGGCGTCTCGCATGTGAGATGGGCTGCCCCATTAGAACCACAAATAACATGGCTTCCTGTGTTATTCTGGGATATTTTTGTAAACAGTTTCTGAGAGCATTGCAAAATATTTCTATAGTGTGTCCAGGGGGAGACTTGTCAGAATAACTCTGACAACCTTTAAGTTGCGCTTGTGAAGGTGAGTAGCTATGGAAGCATCTCTTGCTTGGCAATTAGGTCTCCGATGGACCTCACATACAGAGGCTATGAGTCAGTAATGGCAAACACACACAGCCAGATGCACCTCGCATGTGAGACCGGCGTGCTTGCGCTGTCGCGGAGTGCACGTGATGGGACCTCTGTCACGAACAAATTGCTGACGCGTTGCAGTCTAATTTCTTTGCGATAGTTTGAAAGCGTTCTTTACGTGCAATGAGTGTTGGTGCACCACATTATTTTCAGCTGTTTAAGCGTTGTGAGCGTGTTTGCATAGCATTACACATGTTGTTCTGGTCTACAGTCCTGAGACTTGTTTGATGCAGCTCCCCATGCTAATCTATTCTGTGCAAGCCTCTTCATCTCCCAGTACCTACTGCAACCTACATCCTTCTGAATCTGCCTAGTGTATTCATCTATTGGTCTCCCTCTATGATTTTTACCCTCCACCCTGACCTCCAATACTAAATTGGTAATCCCTTGATGCCTCAGAACATGTCCTAAAAATCCGATCCCTTCTTCTGGTCAAGTTGTGCCACAAACGTCTCTTTTCCCAATCCTATTCAATACTTCCTCATTAGTAATGCGATCTACCCATCTAATCTTCAGCATTCTTCTGTAGCACCACATTTCAAAAGCTTCTATTCTCTTCTTGTCCAAATTATTTATCGTCCATGTTTCACTTCCATACATGGCTACACTCCATACAAATACTTTCAGAAAAGACTTCCTGACACTTAAATCTATACTCGATGTTAACAAATTTCTCTTCTTCAGAAATGATTTCCTTGCCATTGTCAGTCTACATTTTATATCCTCTCTACTTCGACCATCATCAGTTATTTTGCTCCCCAAATAGCAAAACTCTTTTACTACTTTAAGTGTCTCATTTCCTAATCTAATTCCCTCAGCATCACCCGACTTAATTTGACTGCATTCCATTATCCTCGTTTCGTTTTTGTTGATGTTCATCTTATATACTCATCTCAAGACACTGTCCATTCCGTTCAACTGCTCTTCCAAGTCCTTTGCTGTCTCTTACAGAATTACAATGTCATCGGCGAACCTCAAAGTTTTTCTTTCTTCTCCATGGATTTTAATACCTACTCCGAATTTTTCTTTTGTTTCCTTTACTGCTTGCTCAATATACAGATTGAATAACATCGGGGAGAGGCTACAACCCTGTCTCACTCCCTTCCCAACCACTGCTTCCCTTTCATATCCCTCTACTCCTATAACTGCAATCTGGTTTCTGTACAAATTGTATATAGCCTTTCGCTCCCTGTACTTTACCCCTGCCACCTCCAGAATTTGAAAGAGAGTATTCCAGACAACATTGTCAAAAGCTTGCTCTAAGTCTACAAATGCTAGAAACGTAGGTTTGCCTTTCCTAAATCTAGCTTCTAAGATGAGTCGTAAGGTCAGTCTTGCCTCACGTGTTAGAGTATTACTACGGAATCCAAACTGATCTTCCCCGAGGTCGGCTTCTATTAGTTTTGTCAGGACTGGCTCTCCCAAGGCCGTCAGTAGTTCCAATGGAATGTTGTCTACTCCGGGGGTCTTGTTTCGACTCAGGTCTTTCAGTGCTCTTTCAAACTCTTCACGCAGTATCGTATCTTCCATTTCATCTTCATCTACATCCTCTTCCATTTCCATAATATTGTCCTCAAGTACATCACCCTTGTAAAGACCCTCTATATACTCCTTCCACCTTTCTGCTTTCCCTTCTTTGCTTAGAACTGGGTTTCCATCTGAGCTCTTGATGTTCATACAAGTGGTTCCCTTATCTCCAAAGGTCTCTTTAATTTTCCTGTAGGCAGTATCTGTCTTACCCCTAGTGAGATAAGCCTCTAAATCCTTACATTTGTCCTCTAGCCATCCCTGCTTATCCATTTGCACTTCCTGTCGATCTTATTTTTGAGACGTTTGTATTCCTTTTTGCCTGCTTCATTTACTGCATTTTTATATTTTCTCCTTTCATCAATTAAATTCAATATTTCTTCTGTTACCCAAGGATTTCTACTAGCCCTCGTCTTTTACCTACTTGATCCTCTGCTCCCTTCACTACTTCATCCCTCAAAACTACCCATTCTTCTTCTACTGTATTTATTTCCCCCATTCCTGACAATTGTTCCCTTATGCTCTCCCTAAAACCCTGTACAACCTCTGGCTCTTTCAGTTTATCCAGGTCCCATCTCCTTAAAGTCCCACCTTTTTGCAGATTCTTCCGTTTTAATCTACAGGTCATAACCAATAGATTGTGGTCAGAGTCCACATCTGCCCCTGGAAATGTCTTACAAGTTAAATCCTGGTTCCTAAATCTCTGTCTTACCATTATATAATCTATCTGATTCCTTTTAGTATCTCCAGAGTTCTTCCATGTATACAACCTAATTTCATGATTCTTAAACCAAGTGTTAGCTATGACTAAGTTGTGCTCTGTGCAAAATTCTACCAAGCGGCTTACTTTTTCATTTCTTAGCCCCAATCCATATCCACCTACTACGTTTCCTTCCCTCCATTTTCCTACACTAGAATTCCAGTCACCAATGACTATTAAATTTTCATCTCCCTTCACGATCTGAACAATTTCTTTTATATCATCATACATTTCTTCAATTTCTTCGTCATCTGCAGAGCTAGTTGGCATATGAGCTTGTACTACTGTAGTAGATGTGTGCTTCGTATCTATCTTGGCCACAGTAATACGTTCACTATGCTGTTTGTAGTAGCTTACCCGCATTCTTATTTCCCTATTCATTATTAAACCTACTCCTGCATTACCCCTATTTGATTTTGTGTTTATAACCCTGTAGTCAACTGATCAGTGGTCTTGTTCCTCCTACCACCGAACTTCACTAATTCCCACTATATCTAACTTTAACCTACCCATTTCCCTTTTTAAATTTTCTTACCTACCTGCCCGATTAAGGGATCTGACATTCCACGCTCCAATCCGTAGAACACCAGTTATCTTTCTCCTGATAACGACATCCTCTTGAGTAGTCCCCTACCAGAGATCCGAATGGGGGACTATTTTACCTCCGGAATATTTTACCCAAGAGGACGCCATCATCATTTAATCATACAGTAAAGCTGCATGCCCTCGGGAAAAATTACGGCCGTAGTTTCCCCTTGATTTCAGCCGTTCGCAGTACCAGCACAGCAAGGCCGTTTTGGTTATTGTTACAAGGCCAGATCAGTCAATCATCCAGACTGTTGCCCTTGCAACTACTGAAAAGGCTGCTGCCCCTCCTCAGGAACCACACGTTTGTCTGGCCTCTCAACAGATACCCCTCCGTTGTGGTTGTACCTACGGTACGGCTATCTGTATCGCTGAGGCACGCAAGCCTCCCCACCAGCGGAAAGGTCCATGGTTCATGGGTGGGGTGGGGGGGGGGGGGGGGATGGGGAGGAGGGGGTGGGAATTACACATGCATTATTTTTTTACGAGTATTAAACGTGTCTGTTGCATTATTTTGTGTCTGTTCGTCAGTGAACTGCACTAAAAATCAAATGGCTCTGAGCACTATGGGACTTAACTGATGTAGTCATCAATCCCCTAGAACTTAGAACTACTTAAACCTAACTAACCTAAGGACATCACACACATCCATGCCCAAGGCAGGATTCGAACCTGCTACCGTAGCGGCCGCGCGGTTCCAGACTGTAGCGCCCAGAACCGCTCGGCCACTCAGGCCGGCTGAACTGTATTATTTCAGTGATCTACGAGTTGTTATCAGGTCTTTAGGCTGTGCAATGTATTATTTCGACAGTTTATAATTAGTGAGAGTGTCTGCAGAGCGTTTTATTTGCATTATTTTGACACATTATGAGTTGTTTGTGTGTCAGTACATCAGTGTACTGCATTATTTCGGTGATTTGCGAATAGTTTGCAGGTCTGTACGCTATTTACTGTGACCTCAAGCACATCAGGATGCATGTTTTATATCAGTGTAGTAAATGAACTACATGAAATCCGTCCCTAAATAAATTCTTCCAACTTTCCACCGAAAATAAGTAAACTACACTCCTTACTCCCTCCAATAGCTCGACACAGATTGTATCTTTTTCCCATCAGTTTTCCTCAGACCCTCATGGGACGACAGCGCCGTCTGGTGGCAGTACTGTGTACTACGTCAGTTGGATTCTGGACCTCATGGTGAACACACTGGATGGAGGTAATGCCTATGGGAACTCAAATTATTTAAATAAACACATCATATAAATTAAAGACTTATGTTCAGGCTATCCAGGAGACCAGCGCAGGCTGAGCTTTCTTCTCGACAGGTGCCATGAAGAGGTGGATGACAGTGAAGGTAGCCCAAGTGATCTTTTTACCTCCCAAAATTTTCCCACCATTTTCTTAGATTAGCGCAGTTAGCCCAAGTGACCTTTTCCCATCAAAATTTGAACTTCCTGCCATTTTCTTGGAGGGGGGGCGGGAGATGTGAGGGGGGAGGGTATTGGGTTATGTTAGTGGAGGTAGCCCAGCTGACTTATTTTCCCGCCAAAATTTGAACTTGCCGTAATGACATCTTTGCGATGTTAACACATCTATTGACGCCATCTTATATCCACCATCTGGAATAAATATGGCAACAATGCAGAGTGAGGTGACGCCACTCTTGCCCTGCTACTAGGGGTATTGCACTGGTAGGAGTCTCAACAATCTTATACCCTGTTGCAACTGAGGGAAGTTGTCCATAAATAGTATGAATCAGACTGTCATTGAGATAGGAGTCCCTTGCAATGTTACACTCAACTCAAATTGTACTGATGGGCAGTATGTACACAGTTTGATCTGACATGTAAAATTTACTAGGATCCATCTCCAAAACCTGCCCTTCTGTGAAACCCAGTAGGCGCCCTATTGAATCTTTCTGGCTAAAGTCAATCGTTTCATTAACAATCCTAATTTCAGATTTAAATGTTACATTTGGAAGTAGCTCAATAGCTTTTCCAGACTGTATTAAGATGTTGTTTAAAGCATCGATATTGCATGCTCCCAGTTCTATTTCCCCACCGTGTTCTTCATCACTAATATCCAGATGCAGTTTGTTGTTAGTCTTGGCGATATTTGGGATGCTGTTGTATGTCTACAGTCCAATCAATACAATAAACCATTCCCCAATCATCAGATCAATTGTTGGGAAGTAATTTGCACACAATACAGATGATCGTTCTTTTAAAGTCAAAATGTACAACATTGCATCTGAACCTCAAGTGATGAAGGGTTACTTGAAGCTCCTCCTTCTATAGCTTCTTTTTCTTCTTTTCTTCTTGGAAGAAAACCACCAGAAGTCTTGGGTAGTGGTAGAACTCCAGATGCTTTATCGATCCCCTTCTTCTTCTTCGCGCACCTATCTGCTTCAGAGTGTTGATAGCTGCAAACATCGCTGTCAGGATACAGTTCTTCGAACAGCTCTGCTTCCCACCCTTGTCCTTCTATTTGTTTAGTGAACAACGTGCAGCATTCATAACTCGCTTTAATTTCGCCACTCCTAAAAGCAACTTAGTTTTTCCAGTCATGGTTTTATCAACTGCAAATACTGCAAGGCGTTGTCCTATGCCAATATCAATCCTTCTGCGTATCGCCTTAGCTTTATCAGCTAAAATCCTCTCTGCAATGTGACGACTTGTTAGATCTTTATTTGCAGCGTATGCAATGTCGTGTTCCATACACGCTTCGTCGAGCACACTAACCCCCTTATCACATTGTACCAAGCGTTTCTGGAGCGTTGTTCCAGGTGCACAGTAGTTATATCCCGTAATGTGTAACTCCACTGGCAATTTGTCTAGAATACCACTACCTACCTCCCCCCATGAACCATGGACCTTGCCGTTGGTGGGGAGGCTTGCGTGCCTCAGCGATACAGATAGCCTTACCGTAGGTGCAACCACAACGGAGCGGTATCTGTTGAGAGGCCAGACAAAAGTGTGGTTCCTGAAGAGGGGCAGCAGCCTTTTCAGTAGTTGCAGGGGCAACAGTCTGGATGATTGACTGACCTGGCCTTGTAACAATAACCAAAACGGCCTTGCTGTGCTGGTACTGCGAACGGCTGAAATCAAGGGGAAACTACGGCCGTAATTTTTCCCGAGGGCATGCAGTTTTACTGTATGATTAAATGATGATGGCGTCCTCTTGGGTAAAATATTCCGGAGATAAAATAGTCCCCCATTCGGATCTCCGGGCGGGGACTACTCAAGAGGATGTCGTTATCAGGAGAAAGATAACTGGTGTTCTACGGATTGGAGCGTGGAATGTCAGATCCCTTAATCGGGCAGGTAGGTTAGAAAATTTAAAAAGGGAAATGGGTAGGTTAAAGTTAGATATAGTGGGAATTAGTGAAGTTCGGTGGCAGGAGGAACAAGCCTTCTGGTCAGGTGACTACAGGGTTATAAACACAAAATCAAATAGGGGTTATGCAGGAGTAGGTTTAATAATGAATAGGAAAATAGGAATGCGGGTAAGCTACTACAAACAGCATATTGAACGCATTATTGTGGCCAAGATAGATACGAAGCCCACACCTACTACAGTAGTACAAGCTTATATGCCAACTAGCTCTGCAGGTGATGAAGAAATTGAAGAAATGTATGATGAAATAAAAGAAATTATTCAGATAGTGAAGGGTGAAAAAATTTAATAGTCATGGGTGACTGGAATTCGGTAGTAGGAAAAGGGAGAGAAGGAAACGTAGTAGATGAATATGGATTGGGGGAGAGAAATGTAAGAGGAAGCCGCTTGGTAGAATTTTGTACAGAGCACAACTTAATCACAGCTAACACTTGGTTTAAGAATCATGAAAGAAGGTTGTATACATGGAAGAACCCTGGAGATACTAAAAGGTATCAGATAGATTATATAATGGTAAGACATAGGAACCAGGTTTTAAATTGTAAGGCATTTCCAGGGGCAGGTGTAGACTCTGACCATAATCTATTGGTTATGACCTGTAGATTAAAACCGAAGAAACTGCAAAAAGATGGGAATTTAAGGAGATGGGACCTGGATAAACTGAAAGAACCAGAGGTTGTACAGAGTTTCAGGGAGAGCATAAGGGAACAATTGACAGGAATGGGGGAAAGAAATGCAGTAGAAGAAGAATGGGTAGTTTTGAGGGATGAAGTAGTGAAGACAGCGGAGGATCAAGTGGGTAAAAAGACGAGGGCTAGTAGAAATCTTTGGGTAACAGAAGAAATACTGAATTTAATTGATGAAAGGAGAAAATATAAAAATGTAGTAAATGAAGCAGGCAAAAAGGAATACAAACGTGCAAAATGGCTAAGCAGGGATGGCTAGAGGACAAATATAAGGATGTAGAGGCTTATCTCACTATGGGTATGATAGATACTGCCTACAGGAAAATTAAAGAGACCTTTGCAGATAAGAGAACCACTTGAATGAACATCACGAGCTCACATGGAAACCCAGTTCTAAGCAAAAAAGGGAAAGCAGAAAGGTGGAAGGAATATATAGAGGGTCTATACAAGGGCGATGGACTTGAGGACAATATTATGAAAATGGGAGAGGATGAAGATGAAGATGAAATGGGAGATACGATACTGCGTGAAGAGTTTGAAAGAGCACTGAAAGACCTGAGTCGAAACAAGGCCCCGGGAGTAGACAACATGCCATTAGAACTACTTACGGCCTTGGGAGAGCTAGTCCTGACAAAACTCTACCATCTGGTGAGCAAGATGTATGAAACAGGCGAAATACCCTCAGACTTCAAGAAGAACATAATAATTCCAATCCCAAAGAAAGCAGGTGTTGACAGATGTGAAAATTACCGAACAATCAGTCTAATAAGCCACAGCTGCAAAATACTAACACGAATTCTTTACAGACGAATGGAAAAACTAGTAGAAGCCGACCTCGGGGAAGATCAGTTTTGATTCCGTAGAAATACTGGAACACGTGAGGCAATACTGACCTTACGACTTATCTTAGAAGAAAGATTAAGGAAAGGTAAACCTACGTTTCTAGCATTTGTAGACTTAGAGCAAACTTTTGACAATGTTGTCTGGAATACGCTCTTTCAAATTTTAAAGGTAGCAGGGGTAAAGTACAGGGAGCGAAAGGCTATTTACAATTTGTACAGAAACCAGATGGCAGTTATAAAAGTCGAGGGACATGAAAGTGAAGCAGTTGTTGGGAAGGGAGGGAGAAATAAAAACTTTGAGGTTCGCCGATGACATTGCAATTCTTTCAGAGACAGCAAAGGACTTGGAAGAGCAGTTGAACGGAATGGACAGTGTCTTGAGATGAGTATATAAGATGAACATCAACAAAAGCAAAACGAGGATAATGGAATGTAGTCAAATTAAGTCGGGTGATGCTGAGGGAATTAGATTTGGATATGAGACACTTAAAGTAGTAAAGGAGTTTTGCTATTTGGGGAGCAAAGTAACTGATGATGGTCGAAGTAGAGAGGATATAAAATGTGGACTGGTAATGGCAAGGAAAGCATTTCTGAAGAAGAGAAATTTGTAAACATCGAGTATAGATTTAAGTGTCAGTAAGTCATTTCTGAAAGTATTTGTATGGGGTGTAGCCATGTATGGAAGTGAAACATGGACAATAAATAGTTTGGACAAGAAGAGAATAGAAGCTTTTGAAATGTGGTGCTACAGAAGAATGCTGAAGATTAGATGGGTAGATCACATAACTAACGAGGACGTATTGAATAGGATTGGGGAGAAGAGAAGTTTGTGGCACAACTTGACGAGAAAAGGGTATCGGTTGGTAGGACATGTTCTGAGGCATCAAGGGATCGCCAATTTAGTATTGGAGGGCAGGGTGGAGGGTAAAAATCGCAGAGGGAGACCAAGAGATGAATACACTAAGCAGATTCAGAAGGATGTAGGTTGCAGTAGGTACTGGGAGATGAAGAGGCTTGCACAGGATAGAGTGGCATGGTGAGCTGCTTCAAACCAGTCTCAGGACTGAAGACCACAACAACAGCAATCACTACCTCCTCTAACGAGCCTCCTTGCTCGCATGTCATGCAACGGCCGTAGATGGGGCCTGTGCTCCCCATTATATAGCAAATCGCTAGCTTCAACCTAACTGTTTTAGGCTACAGGAAAACCAAGCCATTTGACTAGTGCTCTATTATCCCAACGTATTATGATTCTCTTCACGAGAAACACATCCGGTTCTGAGCTTTCTGCATATCATCGGTGTGGAAGCAACCAGCAACTTTTTCGCCTCTATTATCCTTCAAGATATAAGCGCTAGGATTCGTTCTATGCACCTTTGAAACTGTAAATATCTTTGTTAACCAGTTCGGTAGGTATGATTTCTTAAATGCTGCCTTGTGTTTTGATATGCGTACTAAATCACCTACATTAAATTTATGTTTTTGTGAATCCAGCACTTTAATGTGATAGTACACCGTACCTACGAGTCCATTACCATCAACATCGATTGGTCTCATTTTTATTGTGCTATGTTTGATTCGAATAAACTGAGCAATTATTTCTGGGAGGATATCTCATCATTTGTATGAGCCGCGAAGGTTTTAACGCATTGACATTCGACCTTTTATTGTTCTATTCAGATGCTCCACGATACTCGCCTTCAGGTGACTCAATGTTGATTAGTGATGTATTCCATACCGCTGCATCATGGTCTTACAATACCAATTGTAGAACTCTCCACCGTGATCGGTTTGAAGGTTGTCTGGGCATCGATTTTCCCTGTCTGTAGCAAACGCTCAAACACATCCGCGACATTTCTACCGAATTTTGTTTTAACAAGCGATGGCCAGGCAAATTTGTGTTAAGTATTAATAACCATTAAAATATATTTGTATCCATTATCCTCGTGTGACTATTCTCTCATATCTACAAGATTAGCCTGTCATAAGTCATCCAAACCTTTAATCATAACATGCCTACGAGAGTATGTTTTGCATGCTGGTTTGTCCTGTTCTCGAACTACTGTCTCATACATATTCGATAATACCTCTCTCTGTATGCTCGGACATTATTGAAACTTCCTCATTCCAATGAGCTGCAGCAGGAGGTGCCATGAGCTGCTGTAGTCGACCTATTAGCTTGTTGGGATCGTCATAATATATATATTGCAGGATTAAATTGTACACTGCTTTATGCTCAAAGTCATTATCATCGTAGCTGTTGTTGTTACTGTTGTTGTTGTTGTTATTGTTTCCACCGTCAAGTATTGGAATTATAGTCAATTTATATTTCTTGTTTCTCAGGCCTTTTGCTATCTTACGTACATCACTGAAATGCAACATTTCAATGTACATTTCCCTATCATTAACTGAATAATTTATTTGTTTTTGGTAGGTCTTAGAAAAATAATATTCATTAAGCCAGGTATTCTCTCCGGCTATCCCCAGTATGTATTGTGTCATCAGTTACATAAATAGGATGCATGCCCAACATGTACGGTCTTCCCCTGTTAACGTCAAATGTTCTATCTATTTGACCAGGGGTGTGACGGATAATGAATTCGTCAAAGCTAACACCATCGTCGTCGAGTGATTTTGTTTTTGCAGATAGCTGCCTGAGAGATTCAGTAACAGGCTTAAAGGTCTCTCTTAGTGTTTGCTGTCGATCCACATACTTTAACCTTAGCAACGGTAATTTCTCTCGAACTGCTTTCCGCACTTAACACATTTTGTTCCACTGGAAGTTGAATTCCATGTAGAACTGAAAAGCATGGGTACACCTGATGCCTTCTTACCCACAGCATTTGCACTCTGTGCCTGCACCAGCACGGAGATGTTGTGCTGGAATGGGTCATATGTCAGTGACCAGCACTGTCCTCCATCTTGCTGTTGCTTAGGATAACTAGCAGCGTCTGATGTAGAGGGAGCAAACCACGTGTCTTCATCACACAAATCCATAAGTGGAACACACAATGACGGCTCATTGTCCTGCTCCAGCAAGTAGGCTATGTGCGCTACAGGATCCCACGTGGTCGCTACAGGTTCAGAAATGCTGGAGGTTATTGCTGCCACAGATCCGGAGGTCAGTGCAGGTCTCGACAATATGACAACTGAGGTGGTGGTAGGCCTGGAGGTAGCAGAGATCGACAAATTGGGCGCTTGACCCTACAGGCGTGGACAAGTCGAGGGAGGAGTAAGTGTTTTGTCGAACCAAGATGCGAAAACACGCAATAATAATAATGCTAACCAAAAGCAAAGGGTACTTACTTTTCTATTTCTTCCTGTCCTGTAAGACTGTGCTGGATCATGACAGCTGATGACGCTTCATAGTTCATCTTCTTCTTTTTCTGCTGTTGCTACATGCTAACTGAGAAGACTGAGGTCGCAGAAATGCTGTACAGCCTACCCCTCCAATGATATTACCAGGTGCTGCCGTCCTAGTAGCTCAAGTGTAACACATGATCAGATTCAGGCACCCTATTGGTTCCCGCCATTTTTCCCCAGACCGCCATCATGAGAAGGGAGAGTTGCAGGGATAACAACGCCCTCTGGTGGCAGTACTGTGTACTAGGTAAGCTGGATTCCAGACCTCACGGTGAACACAATGGATGGAGCTACTGCCTATGACAACTAACATTATTTAAATAAACAATGCATGCAAAATAAAGACTTATGTCCACCCTGTCCAGCAGCCCACCACAGACTGTGTCCTTTTCCCGCCAAATCCAAGGAAGAGATGGTGGTTGGGTGACTTAGGTAAGTGGAGATAGCCCAAGTGACCTTTCCCGCCATTTCTTCTGATCAACCTTTTCCCGCCAAACTTCCCTGCAAATGTCTTGTGGATGGGTGGGGTTGGATAGGGGGGGGGGGGGGGGTTACGTTAGTGAAGGTAGCTGAATTGACCTATTTTCGCGCCAAAATTTGAACTTCCCACCATGATATAATTGTGACATTGACACATTTATCGCCACCATCTTGCATTCGCCATCTTGAATAAATCTGGCAACCATGCAGAGTGGGGTGGTGCTGTCTTAACCCTACTACTCTAGTGATGTGTGTCACGTTGAACTGGAAGTGATTCCCTCTGATTTCAGACGGCTAACAGAAGTGATAGAGGCTGGAAGTCTTTCATGCAAGATGAAAGCAAAGCTCGCCATTTGCAGCCTAGTCGACAGAACCGACTGCGGACCTTTGACACAGAGCATAGTGGAGAATCTGAATCACAGACTCAGACGGTTCTGCAGCTGTGTAGGCTACAGTTTCCTCATTTTGGCCCTTACAGTGGTGTGGTTTCTGGTTCCGCTGAATATGTCAGGAGTCTACTACATGCTGGATGCGGATAAACAGGTAGCAGGGGCTGTGTGGCGTAGACTCGGCGGTTTTTAGGGTTAGAGGGCGTCGGTGAAATACGAAAAGGGCTTCAGTCTCAAAGAGTGCACGTCGAACCTAGGAAGAACTTAGCTACAGGAATCATCAGTATAATAGTTGTAAATTGTCGATGCTGTATCGGAAAAGTACCAGATCTCCAAACGGTAATAGAAAACATTGATGCTCCAATCGTTACAGGTGTTGTAAGCTGGCTAAAACCTGAGGTAAGTTCAACCGAAATTTCTGCGAAGAATGTAACGGTGTTCCGAAAGGATAGGCTAAACACAGTTGGCGTTGGAGTATTTGTTGCTATTAGAAGTAGTTTAACTTGCTGCGAAACTGAAGTAGAAAGTTCCTGCGAGTTAGTATGGGCAGAGGTCATTCTTGACAACCGGAATAAAGTAATAATTGGATCCTTTCAACGACCTGCCAACTCGGATGATACGATTGCTGAAAGGTTCAAACAAAACTTGAGTTTAATTTCAAACACGAACCCGACTCGTACAATCATAGTAAGTGATGACTTTAATTTACCCTGTTGGAGAAAATACATGTTTAAATCCACAGATAAGCATAAAACATAATCCGAAATTGTGCTAAACACATTCTCTGAAAATTATTTCTAGCATTTAGTTCATGAACTCACGTGAGTTGTAAAGGGTTGTGAAAACACTATTGAGCTCTTATCAACAAATAATCCTGAGTTAATAACGAGCATAAAAACGGATACAGAGAGTAGTGAACACATGATTGTCGTAGCGAGACTGAATATTGTAACCCCCAAATCCTGCAAAAATAAACTAAAAATATACCTATTCAAAAAAACATAAAATATTTCACTTAACTCCTTCCAAATTGACAATGTAAGTGTAGCCCAGGTGTGCCTTAGATCCAAAGGAGTACTATCGGATGAAATTGAGAATTTATACCAAATACATTTTCAGAAGACTAAGCTGATCCTCCTTGTTACAGTAAACGGGTCAGAACATTGCTGCAGAAACAAAACAATACAAAAAAATTGCCAAATTCGAAAAGAACGCAAAATTCCCAAGATTGGCGATCTTTGGGGATCTTTTACAGAAGTTCGAAATGTAGCGTGGATGTCAATGCGAGATGCTTATAACAGTTTCCTCAACAAAATTATGTCTCGAAACATGGCATAAAATCCAAAGAGATTCTGGTCGTATGTAAAGTATGCTAGCGGCAAGTCACAGGCAACGCCTTCTCTCAGCGATAGCAATGGAAATACTATCGACGACAGTCCTGAGAATGCAGAGTTACTTAACACACCTTTCAGATTTCCGTCACCAAAGAAGACGAAGTAAATATTCCAGAATTCGAATCAAGAACAACTGCCAACAAACTGCTTATTTGCTTCTGTCTCGGGTTCTTCGGCCGACGTTCGTGTGATGATTTTGCTGACGTTTCGCCAGCACGAGTGGCTGGCATTGTCAAAGCTTCACCCTCCATTGCCGGAGGTGAACTGGAGCCGGGCTCGCGGCCGCAGACTATATGTACCTTGCGCGCCAACGTCCGAGGGCTTCTCCGCGGTCATTTCCGCGGTCATTTCCGGTGCGTTTCTCCTCTTGCTACCTGCTACGGTCGTTCTCTGCAGTACGGGAAGCCAGGAGCCGTTTACCTTAAGGCTTTTTTCTTTCTTGTTGAAGCTGTTCCCGTGTTTGTGTATTTCTACAGCTTCTCTGTACAAGCGGGTGTGACAGTGCTTCTCTACAGCCAGAACTTCCGTGTCGGTGAATTTTATTACATGTACCTGGTCGGTCTCACTCAGTGCGTGTTCTGCCACGGCCGATTTTTCCACCTGTCCCAACCTGCAATGTCGCTTATGTTCTTTGATCCTGGTGTTGATTGATCTTCCAGTCATTCCGACATAAACTTTCCCGCATGTGCATGGTAAGCGGTATATTCCTGACATTGCAAGTGGGTCCCTTTTATCCTTTGCCGATCTAAGACATTCTTTGATCTTCCTTGTCGGTTTGAAAATTGTCTTTACGCCGTGCTTGTGTAATATACGGCCGATTCTGTCCGTCACTCTGGGAATGTATGGCAGAAAGGCCGTGCCCGACATTTCTTTTTCTGGTTTCTTACTTCGCCGGTGGTTTGGCTCTGTTACACTTCTAATATCATTTGTTGAGTACCCATTGCTCCTCAGAACACTTTCCAGGTGTTGCATTTCGCGTTTAAGGTGCTGCGGCTCACATATTCGTGCTGCTCGCGTTACGAGCGTCTGAATCATGCCTCTTTTCTGGCTCGGGTGGTGGTTTGACAGTTTGTGCAGATATCGGTCCGTGTGCGTCGGTTTTCGGTACACGCTATGTCCCAGGTTTTGGCCATCCCTTGTGACCAGCACATCTAGAAATGGTAGTTTTTTGTCCTACCATTTCTAGATGTGCTGGTCATAAGGGATGGCCAAAACCTGGGACATAGCGTGTACCGAAAACCGACGCACACGGACCGATATCTGCACAAACTGTCAAACCACCACCCGAGCCAGAAAAGAGGCATGATTCAGACGCTCGTAACGCGAGCAGCACGAATATGTGAGCCGCAGCACCTTAAACGCGAAATGCAACACCTGGAATGTGTTCTGAGGAGCAATGGGTACTCCACAAATGATATTAGAAGTGTAACAGAGCCAAACCACCGGCGAAGTAAGAAACCAGAAAAAGAAATGTCGGGCACGGCCTTTCTGCCATACATTCCCAGAGTGACGGACAGAATCGGCCGTATATTACACAAGCACGGCGTAAAGACAATTTTCAAACCGACAAGGAAGATCAAAGAATGTCTTAGATCGGCAAAGGATAAAAGGGACCCACTTGCAATGTCAGGAATATACCGCTTACCATGCACATGCGGGAAAGTTTATGTCGGAATGACTGGAAGATCAATCAACACCAGGATCAAAGAACATAAGCGACATTGCAGGTTGGGACAGGTGGAAAAATCGGCCGTGGCAGAACACGCACTGAGTGAGACCGACCAGGTACATGTAATAAAATTCACCGACACGGAAGTTCTGGCTGTAGAGAAGCACTATCACACCCGCTTGTACAGAGAAGCTGTAGAAATACACAAACACGGGAACAGCTTCAACAAGAAAGAAGAAAGCCTTAAGGTAAACGGCTCCTGGCTTCCCGTACTGCAGAGAACGACCGTAGCAGGTAGCAAGAGGAGAAACGCACCGGAAATGACCGCGGAAATGACCGCGGAGAAGCCCTCGGACGTTGGCGCGCAAGGTACATATAGTCTGCGGCCGCGAGCCCGGCTCCAGTTCACCTCCGGCAATGGAGGGTGAAGCTTTGACAATGCCAGCCACTCGTGCTGGCGAAACGTCAGCAAAATCATCACACGAACGTCGGCCGAAGAACCCGAGACAGAAGCAAATAAGCAGTTTGTCAACAAGTGGCCACGAAAGTCTTAACAATTTTGTAACAACTGCCAACATGGGTAACGTAGAAGCAGATATCCTTGGAGTTGTGGAGCTACTTAAATCACTTTATAAAAGCAAGTTTCATGGCCCACCCCTATATCAGTTAGGCTCCTTTCAGAGTATGCTTATGCAATAGCGCCATACTTAAGAATCATATACAGCCGTTCGCTCGACAAAAGATCCGTACCCCAGGACTGGAAAGTTGCACTGGTCACACCAATATTCACTACATTACAGGCCCATATCATTAACGTCGATATGTAGCTGGATTTTGGAACATATAGTGTTTTCGAACATTATGTATTACCTCTAAGAGAACGGTCTATTGATGGATTTAGAAAGCATCGTTCTTTGAAACACTACTAGCTCTTTACACACACGAAGTGGTGAATGTTATTGACTAGGGATTTCAAATTGATTCCGTATTTCTAGACTTCCAACAGGCTTTTGACACTGTACCACACAATAACGCCTATGGAATAGCGTCCCAATTATGTGACCGGATTCGCTGTTTCTTGTCAGAGAAGTCACAGTTCGTAGCAATTGACGGAAGGCATCGAGAAAAATGAAGTGATTTTTGGAGTTTCCCAAGATGGTGCTATAGGACCTCTGCTGTTCCTTACCTACATACACGATATAAGAGACAATCTCAGCAGCCGTCTTAGGTTGTTTGCAGATGATGGTGTCATTCATCGGTCAGTAAACTCATCAAAATGTCAAAACAAATTGCAAAACGATTTAGAAAAGATAACCCAGCGGTGCGAAAATTGGCAATGATCCTAAATAATGAAAAGGGTGAGGTCTGTGTGTTAAAAAGAATCCGTTAAATTTCGGTTACAAGATAAAGCAGTATAAGCTAAAGGCCGTAAAGTCAACGAGATACCTAGGAATTACAATTACGAACATTTGAAAGTGGAAATAACACAGAAAATGTTGTTGCAACGCAAACCGAAGAGTGCATTTTACTGGCAGAACACTTACAAAATCTATTGAAGAGACTGCCTACACTACGCTTGACCGTCCTCTTCTGCAGCAGTGTTGCGCGATATGGGATTATTACCAGGTGATTAACGGAGTACATCGAGAAAGTTCAAAGGACAGCAGCATGCTTTGTATTATCACGAAATATGGGAGAGAGTGTGACTAACATGATACAGGATTTGGGGTGGACATCATTAAAGCAATGGAGTTTTTCGTTGCGGTGAATCTCCTCACGCAGTTTCAATCACCAACCTTCGCCTCCGAATGCGAAAATGTTTCCTTGCCGACGTCCTACGTCGGGAGAAACGCTTATCAGAACAAAAGAAGGAAAATTAGAGCTCGCATGGAGAGGTGTACGTTTCCTCCGTGCGCTATTCCCGAGTGGAATAATAGTGATTTATTGTGAAGGTGGTTCGATGAACCCTCTGCAAGGCACTTAAGTATGATTGCACAGTATCCATGAAGATGTATATGTAGATGCTTGAACACAATACATGTTCTAAAATCCTACTGTGAGTCGATGTTAGTGATATGGGTCTATAATTCAGCGGATTACTTGTGTTTGCTTTCAGCAGTGTTGATGTGACCCGTGCAACTTATATGGTTGCTATAGCTGTTTTGCTACAAAGAGGATATCTACTCGTAAGTTACTCATGTTAGCAGTTATTCTCAATTCGAATTCTGGAAAATTTACTTCCTCTTCTTTGGTGAAAGAATTTTGAAAAAGAGTATTTAATTACTCGGCTATAGTGCTGCTGTCGCCGGTGATAATACCATTGGCATCGCGCGGCCAAGGGGTCGATAGTGCTTGCCGCTGGTACGACCAAAGTCTCTTTCAATCCTCTGTCAGATTTCGCGCGTCGTCGTGGAAGCTGTTAAAAGCACCTTGCATCGATGGTCGCACTAAGTGTCGAGCTTCAGTAAAACATCACCAATCTTGGAGATTTTGTATTCCTTTAAGATTGGTATGTCTTTCTCGTTGCTTCTACAACAGTATTCAGACCTGTTCAAATGGCTCTGAGCACTATGGGACTCAACTGCTGTGGTCATCAGTCCCCTAGAACTTAGAACTACTTAAACCTAACTAACCTAAGGACATCACACACATCCATGCCCGAGGCAGGATTCGAACCTGCGACCGTAGCAGTCGCACGGTTCCTGACTGCGCGCCTAGAACCGCGAGACCACCGCGGCCGGCTTCAGACCTGTTATATGTATCATAGCGGATCAGTGCCATATTTTATTAATTTATTCTGTATAAATCTGTCATTTGCCAGAGCTGTTCTTTGAATTTAGGCCACATCTGATCTACTCTTACATACTTGCTTGGGAAGGAATGAAGACCATCTCTTACGAAGGTGTCAAGCCAACTCCTATCTGCTTTTTTAAACAGATATATTTGCGTTTACCTTGCCTGATTTCTATGTTACACTGGTCAGTCTCACTACAACGACCTTGCAGTCGTTAATGACTGTGTCCGCCCTACGTACTCAGAATTATTTGTTGCTAAGATGTCAAGTATGTTGTCGCAACAATTTACATTTCGAAAAGGCTATTGAACTAATTTCTCAAAATAATTTTTGGAGAGAGCACTTATTACAATTTCAGATAATGATTTATATCTACCACAAAATTTAAATATGTGTTTTCGTCAACATATCGAGGATAAATTGACGTAACCATCAACTATAATTGCATGTGGGTGGTATTTACTTGTGGTAAGTCTCATATTTTCTTTGAACTGTTTAGCAACTGAATCACCTGAGTCAGGAGGTGGGTAAAATGAGAGAATTATTAATTTACTCCGATTGTCAAGTATATCCCATACCTAACATGAACCATCTACACCAGTTTCGCTGTAAGGTAAAGTATTTTTAACAGTAATGAAGACGCTACTACCATCTCCATTTAATCTATCCTTTTTTAACACCATCAGATCCTTTGCATGAATTTCAGCTAAACGTATCTTCAGCTTGTACTTGCCTAAGCTGTCGCCAGCACACTGGTCGGCAAAGATGCAGCGAAGATCGATTGGTAGGTGCTGGATAGAGCGCACATATCACGAGAGAGGACAGAGACACACCCACAAGGAACTTACCGCAAAACGCCCTCTCAATAGCAAGTATTTAGACAGCCGCCGCTGATCGTAGGGCCTCACTAACTCACTAAGGATACGACAGCACATAGCGACCAGATTTGTGACTATAGCAAGATTAATGATACTATCTGCAACAGGGCTATTACTGAGGAACTTGAACATGGACTCTACTCAAGTTAAGTAGCAGCTTCATGTGAATAAAGAACCGTATTAATTCATGTGTCCATTTGTGTTGTAGAAATACGATAGCAGCCACTCCTGACAACATCCTCTCCCTTGCTTCCTCACGGTACAACTACAGTGGCGATCGAAGATATTCAACTTGGCTGAAGATTTTGCTTGCCTGTCTTGTGCTTTAGCTTGTGTGAGGTAATCGTGTCAGGCGTTTCTATTTGCTAATTTGTTGTTGTCATCTGGCATGTACTCCAGGAGGGGAGCTGTAGAACTAGTCAAATTTCTCTTTCCAGAGGCTTTGCTTAAACCATGAATCCCCCCCCCCCCTCCCCCTCCCTCCACTCCCTGCCGCCGCCCATCAGCCGCAGACGTCTGATGTGATGGATCTATGAAGTTTTTCAGTCCCAGCACCAACAAATTGCTACCCTACTCCCGGCAGTGCAACTACTCGCTGAAAAGCTGAGTTAGCCACACAACCACAACTGACCAACGAGCTAGCCCAACAAGAGCCGCCGACCAGTATAACACCGTTCCGACAATATAAGCAATCAGAAGAAGAATGGCTCGAATAAGTGACTCAGTTGCAACAGCATTGTCAAGTTCATTGTCTTCAAGGTACTGTAAAGTTACAATACTTCCTTTCGATTATGGGCTCCTCAGTGTTCACATTAATACAAAAACTATTCCTAACCACGTCTCCCTCCGAACTCAGCTATGACCAAGTAATCGCTGCATTAATACTACGCTACACAACAATTCTAGCAAATAACATCAGTAGTTTTATTTCTATAAAGCAAATTGGCAATGCTTAACTTGTATTTACAAAGGTGTCTCAAACGATGGGCGACATTCCACGTAAGTCCGAGTTGTTGCCATACACAATGTTCCTGGAAGTTGAAACGTACTGACAGCTGATGTGCGACTGTCGGTATACAACTGTGCCCATACTGTCCACTAACGTTCGTACACTGAGCCGATCTGAGCGGCCGAGGCTGGCAGGAGCGGCGCCTGTATTCAGTTCGGTCTGAGGGCGCTCGTGTCGTGTTGCGGACCTACTCCGCGCACCATTGGCTGACGTCGTTTCACCGCCTTCTTTGGTCTTGCGGTCTGCGTCCTCTTTCCGGCGCTTTTGGTTATGCCAGAACAGATTTACTGATCCGCGATGCAATAACATTCAATGTCCCAGATAGTAGAATGCGGTAACAGATCCTGAAGAACTCTGATCCATCACTTGCTCAAGTATTGGAAATCTTGGAGCAATACGATTCGATTGCTATAGCGGCCGATAAATTTGGCCAGGCCCCGGTTTGTCGGTTCGAATCGCCCCTTGATCGCGACCGCCTCAACCAGCCACAACAACGAGCGTGTACATCGCCGCGCGGACAACCACGTGAACAGGTAAACAGACCTTTGCCCAAGATCTTTTGCTTGTAACAAAAGACAGGATTGCCCATCACGTAATGCAACGTGTTATGCATGTGGGAAAAAGGTCATGTCCGAGCAGTTTGCAACGGATCAAAAGTACCTATCTTTCCTACTCCCAGAAAAACAGGCTCGTGCACATCCAGTGAACACTGTGTTTTCAAAACTACAGCAGCTTCTGACAAAAGTAAGGTTAAGGTTGTGCCTCCTTCTCGCCCTAGTGCTGTGCAACTACATTCTAACAAAATATTTGTCTCATGGCCATTGTGTGAACTTTCAGTTAGACATAGGTCCCTCAGTAACTTGGCTAAATCGTGGCACGTACGAACAGTTAGGCTCATCACGACTCTCTAAATCTAGAAAGCACCTCACGGCTTACAACGGACAGGATATTCCAGTGCTTCGACAGTGTAGTTTGCATGCCACCTACAAATCTCACACTAGGACAGTGATTTTTACTCTGTTGAAATCAAGAGGCAGTGAGAACTTATTCGGTTTAGAAGCATTTGATTTGGTATTAGCATCGAAGCCATTGTACATTTTCAACGACTGCTTTTACTCCAAAAGACAGTGTAGCTAGTTTGCTTAAAGTATTTCCTGAACTATTTTCAGAAGGATTGGGAAAAGCATGTTACATTGAAAGACAATGCACAGACTAACTTTTCCCAGGCCCACCCCGTTGCAATTGCTTTAAGAGAGAAAGTAGCCAGTGAATTAAAAGAATTGCAAGATAATGGTGTAATTGCTCCCATTCAAACTAGTCAATGGGCAAGTCCTCTCATTTTGTTGCCTAAGCCTTCTGATCGCATACGCATTTGTCTTGACATCATGTCTACAGTCAACCCACAGACAATAGTTCACACTTATCCGTTACATCGCCCTGAGGAACTCAGTTACAGGCTTTGTGCAGGACGTTACTTTTCTAAAACACATTTGCGTGATGCCTACTTGCAAATTCCATCAAATGAAGAATCACAGAAAGTGTTAGTGGTAAATACACACTTAGAACTGTTCAAGCATCTGCGTTTCACCTTCGGCAGTTCTTCCGCACTCGCCGTTTTTCAACGTTGCTTGGAACAGCTGACTGCAAAAGTGTCATTTTGTTCAAACTACTTGACGATATTGTTGTCTCAGGTTGTGTACCAGACGATCATATTGCCAATTTGCGTACTCTTTTTCGAGTGTTGTCAGAAGCAGGACTCAACTGTCGTCTCGAAAAGTGCGACTTTTTTTCATATTGAACTACGGAACTTAGTTCATGTGATAAACAGGGTGTGCACCCGCTCCAATCTGATTTGCTCGCAATCCGTGACCTGCCTGTTCCTGGCAATGTGTCTGAGCCGTAATCAGGACTAGGCAAGATGACATACTACATTCGGTTCATACAGAATGCCACTCAGATCGCGACTCAATTCCATCGCTTGCATGGGATTGTGTGGGATAAAGAGTGGCAAGACGCATTTAAGAAACTGAAAAATGCTTGCTAAGAGACAGATGTTTAGTGCCTTTTGATCCTACCAAGCCGGTAGTTTTTTAAGTCGACACTTTTTCCTACGGAATCGGCGCTCTGCTTTCGCACAGAGTTGGAGCGCATGACAGACCTGTTGCTTTTGCCTCAAAGTTGTTAACTCAAACTCAGTGCAATTATCCACAAATTAAAAAAGAAGCTCTCGCTATTGTGCATGGTGTGACAAAATTCCGCATTTGTATGGCAGCAAGTCCTTTTTAGTGACAGATCACAAGCATTTACAGTCCTTGTTTCATCCGTCAAAGGCGGTTCCTACACGCACTGCTCAAAAATTGCAACGCTGGGTTTCGTTGCTTCGCAGTGTCAGTATCAAATTGTGTGCAGACTTATTGCAAAGCATAGCAGTGCAGACGCCCTATCTCGCCTTCCGATTGGCCCAGACTTTGATTCCCCAATTGCGCTGCTGAAAAACTGCTCAGGCCACGGAAGCAGACCGAGATCTCAAGATTTTGTTGCATTATATTCGCACGTCTTGGCCTCGTTATTCAACAGTATCCAGAACTCGGATGTGCGGAGATACTTTGCACGTCGGCATAGCGTTTCAGTTCAACGGGGTGTGACTCCATTTCAGAATGACAGTGTGGTTATTCCCAATGAGTTTGCAAAAGGATGTGTTGCGATTGCTCCACCAAGGACACTGGGGAATTGTTCGTACTAAACCGTTAGCGCAACGGCACTGTACTTGGAAGAGCATATTGAACAGATGACGTCACAGTGTAGCGCGTGCACGCCACAGACATTCGCAGCTTAGCCTAAGACTCAATCGCCAAGGCAGCGAGTGCACATTGACTTTGCAAGACCATTTTGGAACACTGGTTGGGTCATAGAGGTAGACTCTTTTGCAAGTTTCCGTATGAGGTGCCTATGATATCTACCACGTCACCTAGCACCATTCGTTCAAAAAAAAAAAAAAAAAAATGGCTCTGAGCACTATGGGACTCAACTGCTGTGGTCATCAGTCCCCTAGAACTTAGAACTACTTAAACCTAACTAACCTAAGGACATCACACACATCCATGCCCGAGGCAGGATTCGAACCTGCGACCGTAGCGCCTAGAACCGCGAGACTACCGCGGCCGGCTCAAGCGTCGTCTGCATATTTTGCATAGAAGGTTTGCCAGAAGTACTCGTGTCAGACAGCGGACCACAGTTCACTTCACGAGAATTTGAACAATTTTGTGAACAATCGTCATGTAACAAGTGCTCTGTTTCGCCACCAGTCCAACGGAGAAACAGAATACTTCGTACGCACTTTTAAACAACAGATGGCCAAGCTTCGCACCACCAACACACGGAAAAAGGCGCTGCAACTTATTCTCGGTTCCTGTCGCTCCCGCCCACGATAAGCACCATCACCGGCGGAACGTCTGTACGGCCTCCGCCATCGGACGCTCTTAAACTTTCCACGCCCATCGCAACATCCGGCGCCGCAGATGTTTCGCTAGTATCGCTCTGCGCCTCACGATCTTGTCCTTTTCAGGATTTATGGCAACCGTGAGCGCTGGCAAAGAGGCTTTATCCAGGAACGCATGTACTCGACTGCAGGTTCCGATAGTTTGCACAGCCTCCACCAGAACCAAATTCGTGCGCGTCGTTTGGCCCGTGGTTCTGCGACTCTTTTTTGCCCCAGACTGACGGCGCCACGCGACAGCGCGGCCTCGGCTGCTGCCCGCTGGTGGAGGCGGGGCAGTCCGGGAGGCGCGGATGGACGAGGTGCCCTACGGACGTGGACCCGCCGTCAGGCGGGACAAATTGCGATTAAGACGCGGAACTCACAAACTAAACGCTGTGCTCCGAAGTGCTGCTAGTTAGACGGTAGCCGCTGCCCCAGTAACGAGTGCTGCAACTGAAACTGACTGCTCAGACGAAAGCAAACGCCTGTCGCCAAAAATGGCTGCACAGTAATTGATACGCGAAAATGTGACTACTAGAAACACAAATACGCAATAAATTTAAGGTTGTAGGCTCTAACGGACACAGTAAATGAAACTTGTTACCGAAAGCTCGTTACAACTCACAGATGAAACTCTGTGCCCCGAACTGCTGCTGCTGGCTGTACGGGAGCTGCTGTCAAAGGTATAAATAACAAGCAAACGTCTATCGCAAAACGAGCTGCGTAAATAAACACCAAACAGTAATTAAAATTCGAAACTGTTGTTACTAAAAATACAAATAACCAACGTCGCTTTCTTTTCACCAAGACTGATTAATAAATAATGCAAAGATATAGAACACTAACACCCAGCTGCTACATTTATTTTCTTGTAATTACGTTTATAAGGATCAGAAGAATTATTTTCTTACTATTTATATCTAGTTTGCTGAGTATCCCGGTAACAGTTTACGCTCAGGACCGACGTCGCGGGCCGACACCTGGGGCCAGACACTCGCCGCTCTTACTGCTAACTGGGCCTGTCTGCTGTTGCTGCGACGCTCAGTCAGACCAGAGCCGTGACGTTGTGAGTGAGTGGCGCACTGTTGTCGTGTTGCCTGTGTGAGTGTGAGCAGATGGTTGTTCATCAATAACAGTGACTGCACCTACATTTAAATGCGTTTTGCAATTTTAAATTCATATTCCTCGCTACAGATACAAGGCTACAATTATTGACTCATATGAAATAAAATCGACATACCTTTTAAACGGTTTGCGTTATAACGTTCAAACTGCATGGCTGGCAGCGAGGTATGATGGGAATTATTATGCACGTTATAGCTTGGTTTAACGACGAAGCACACTTACATTTGGATGGGTTCATCAACAAGCAAAACTGGCGCATTTGGGCGATTGAGAATCCCCATTTCACCATCGAGAAGTCTCCTCACCGTCAACGGGTGAACGTGTGGTGTGCAATGTCCAGTCACGAAATATTCAGTGCGATATTCCTTGATGGATTCAAAGGAACCCCGATTTCGAAAACATGTAGTTCATGCAAGACGGAGTTCGATCCCATTGAGGCAGTAGAGTGTTTGACGTCCTGGAGGAGCACTTTGGGGACCGCATTCTGGATCTGGAGTACGCAGACGCCGCTGGTATTAGCCTGGATTAGCTCATATATTCTCTGGATCTGAAAACATGCGACAAGTTTTTCACTGGAAATATATTAAAGATATGGTGTACAGCAATAGCCTCAAAACCATTCAGGAGGTCATCGTTAGCATCGATATCCCGACACTTAGACGTGTCATGCAGAATTTCGCTATTCGTCTGCGCCACATCATCGCCATTGATGGCAGGCGTCATAACCTAAATCAGATGTATGTAGTCTCATTTCCATGTTGAATAAAGTGTATGTAAGCCGTAGTTTGTAATTAATTTACGTATTTTTTCACATAGTTCTATACTTGTCAACCTGTATGTTCCGCATCTGGACCCGACCGCGCCTATAACAAGCATTCACGAAATCATTCGTGTATCAAAGTGATCGTTAAGTGTCGCGCACGGCTGTTAATTACAAGTAGTGGGAGACAAAAAATAAAAAAGAAATTACCCCTCTCGCACCCTCTAATCCCACAGTCGATGTGTTACTTACCCCTCTGACTCTGAGGTAAGCGACAACATTTAGCTCACTGTCGAATTCACCAGCATCAATTAAAATTAAGCTTTCTTACACTACTGGCCATTAAAATTGCTACACCAAGAAGAAATGCAGATGATAAACGGGTATACATTGGACAAATATATTATACTATAACTGACATGTGATTACATTTTTGCCGCGCGGGATTAGCCGAGCGATCTAAGACGCTGCAGTCATGGACTCTTCGGCTGGTCCCGGCGGAGGTTCGATTCCTCCCTCGGGCATTGGTGTGTGTGTTTGTCCTTAGGATAATTTAGGTTAAGTAGCGTGTAAGCTTAGGGACTTATGACCTTAGCAGTTAAGTCCCATAAGATTTCACACACATATGAACATTTTTTTAATTACATTTTCACGCAATTTGGGTGCATACATCCTGAGAAATCAGTACCCAGAACAACTACCCCTGCCCATAAGAACGGCCTTGATACACTTTAGCATTGAGTCAAACAGAGCTTGGATGACGTGTACAGGTAGAGCTGCCCATGCAGCTTCAACACGATACTACAGCTCATCAAGATTAGTGACCGGCGTATTGTGACGAGCCAGTTGCTCGGCCACCATTGACCAGACGTTTTCAATTAGTGAGAGATCTGGAGAATAAGCTGGCCAGGGGAGCAGTCGAACATTTTCTGTATCCAGAAAGACCCGTATAGGACCTGCAACATGCCGACGTGCATTATCCTGCTGAAATGTAGTGTTTCGCAGGGATCGAATGAAGGGCAGACCCACGGGTCGTAACACATCTGAAATGTAACGTCCACTGTTCAACGTGCCGTCAATGCGAACAAGTCGTGACCGAGACGTGTAACCAATGGCACCCCATACCATCACGCCGGGTGATACGCCAGTATCGCGATGACAAATACACGCTTCGAATGTGCGTTCACCGCGATGTTTCCAAACACGGATGCGACTACCATGATGCTGTAAAGAGAACCTGATTCATCTGAAAAAATGACGTTTTGCCATTCGTGCACCCAGGTTCTATCGTTGAGTACGCCATTGCAGGCGCTCCTGTCTGTGAGAAGCGTCAAGAGTATCCGTAGCCATGGTCTCCGAGCTGATAGACCATGCTGCTGCAAACGTCGTCGAACTGTTCGTGCAGATGGTTGTTGTCTTGCAATCTTCCCCATCTCTTGACTCAGGGATCGAGACGTGGCTGCACGATGCGTTAGAGCCGTGCAGGTAAGATGCCTGTCATCTCGACTGCTAGTGATACGAGGCCGTTGGGATCCAGCACGGCGTTCCGTATTACCCTCCTGAACCCATCGATTCCCTATTCTGCTAACAGTCATTGGATCTCGACCAACGCGAGCAGCAATGTCGCGATACGATAAATCGCAATCGCGATAGTCTACAATCCTACCTTTATCAAAGTCGGAAACGTGATGGTACGAATTTCTCCTCTTTACACGAGGCATCACAACATTGTTTCACCAGGCATCGCGGGTCAACTGCTGTTTGTGTGTGAGAAATCATTTGTAAACTTTTCAACTGTGAGCACGTTGTAGGCGTCGCCACCGGCGCCAGCCTTGTGTGAATGCTGTGAAAAGCTAATCATTTGGTTATCACAGCATTTTCTTCCTGTCGGTTAAATTTCACGTCTGTAGCACGTCATATTCGTGGTGTAGCAATTTTAATGGCCAATAGTGTAAAATATAAATATTTCCTTTGTTACTGAGCAGCAAAACAACACTCTTAACAACCTATTATGGCATCGGCCTTGCCGCAGTGGATACACCGGTTCCCATGAGATCACCGAAGTTAAGCGCTGTCGGGCGTGGTCGGCACTTGGATGGGTGACCATCCGGGCCGCCATGCGCTGTTGCCATTTTTCGGGGTACACTCAGCCTCGTGATGCCAACTGAGGATCTACTCGACCGAATAGTAGCGGCTTGGGTCAAGAATGCCATCATAACGACCGGGAGAGCGGTGTGCTGACCCCACGCCCCTCCTATCCGTATCCTCTAGCGAGGATATGTTATGAATAGACCAATGGGATATATAATTTATTTTGCTTTATTTTGAATCCATAAAATAAAGGCAATGAAACATGTATATCATTTAAAAAATACGGTGTAGGATAACCTTTCTGATTCAAAACAGTTTCCATGTCCTGCAAAATATTGGCAGGTTGACTGAGGTGGATAGTAGTCACGTAGGCTTCTCTCCAAAGTAGACGACAAAGACTGAGTTATACTGAGACCTGGTGACTGTGGTGGGTCAGGGTAGATGCGGCAGTTCACGCTGGTGCTCCCAAAACCAGTCCTTGAAGACACGACCTGTGTGTACAGGGCCCTGTCATCTTGGAAGACAGCAGCTCCATTACGGAATAAATATTGTACCACGGAATTGACCTAATCAGGCAAACTGGTCACGTCATCCTTGTCAGTAATGCCACCTTGCAGAATAACCGTGTGGCTCATGGAATACCAAGATGTGGCAGCCCAAAGCACCAAAGCATCACCAAATTTCCGCCATATTTTTGGCAGCAAGCAATCTGCTTTGTGGATTTGGTAGGGAGTACGCCGGACGTAGACTCGGCCAGAAGTTGGAAACATTGTGAAAAAGACTCATCCGACTAGCTGACTATTTTCCATGGCTTCAAAGTCCAGGTTTCGTGGCTTCAGTGACACGTTTCGTTCTTACAAACATTTGCATCTCTGATGTGCGGTTTTAGAAATATAGCACGCCCTGCAGTTCCCTGTTTATGGAGCAACGTTCGTGTGTTTTGGTGCTGAAACTGCCCGCGAGTGCAGCACCCTGTGCTGCAGTAGGTTTCACAGTGGTCGTCCTCTCAGCCTTCGTCCCAGTCCTGTTCGGCGATCGTCTGCCACGATCACTCGACACACACTTTCGTCCGCCTTGTGACTTAGCGGGTGACATTTTTCTGCTTTTCCCGTATGGATTACAAATCTTCGATAGGGTGCCTCTTGAAACACTTCGGCAAACTCGGTTATGGAAGCACCCACCACACGAGCTGCAACAAGTAGCTCGAGTTTTTACAGCTCCGACACAGGGGATTCACAATCACGTAGAACACAGCTACCACGACTCACACATGGGGGCAGTGCGCAGGTGCAGCTCGCGATCAGACACAACAGCGTCACCTGTGAGCCTGGCTGGTATCTGCATTTACGTCCAAGCATGCATATCTCGCGGCTTTGAAAACGTATCGCGATATGTTTCTATGGAAATCGGCTACATTTCTATATGTAAACTGGAGTTAGTTTGAGAATTAAGTCAGTTGAATGTCATGTTGAATCCAGTCGAAATCCTGGAGACTGCGGGAAGGCACAGTTATTTTCAGTTGCAATACGATAACTGTGTAAGGGTAGGCGATTTATTTCTGTTGCCTCCACCTAGCACTTGTTGCTATTCCATTGCAGTACAATTCTCAAGGCTGTCAATTCAACTAAGTACCTGGGTGTTAAAATTACAAACAACTTCAGTTGGAAGGACCACATAGATAATATTGTCGGGAAGGCGAGCCAAAGGTTGCGTTTCATTGGCAGGACACTTAGAAGATGCAACAAGTCCACTAAAGAGACAGCTTACACTACACTCGTTCGTCCTCTGTTAGAATATTGCTGCGCGGTGTGGGATCCTTACCAGGTGGGATTGACGGAGGACATCGAGAGGGTGCAAAGAAGGGCAGCTCGTTTTGTATTATCGCGTTATAGGGGAGAGAGTGTGGCAGATATGATACACGAGTTGGGATGGAAGTCATTACAGCATAGACGTTTTTCGTCGCGGCGAGACCTTTTTACGAAATTTCAGTCACCAACTTTCTCTTCCGAATGCGAAAATATTTTGTTGAGCCCAACCTACATAGGTAGGAATGATCATCAAAATAAAATAAGAGAAATCAGAGCTCGAACAGAAAGGTTTAGGTGTTCGTTTTTCCCGCTCGCTGTTCGGGAGTGGAATAGTAGAGAGATAGTATGATTGTGGTTCGATGAACCCTCTGCCAAGCACTTAAATGTGAATTGCAGAGTAGTCATGTAGATGTAGAAGATGTAGATGCTTGGTATGGGCTAAGATGATCTCTGCTGGCTGCATCGGCCTTCGGTGTTGGATTATTGAAGGGGCAGGGTGGATGGTGCAGATAGGTATGCATTGTGCTCTGTCGCCCTCCGGGAGGGATTTTGTCACACAGTGGCATTCTGCAACTTTTTTTTCTAAGTATGTCTGCGAAAAGTCTTCCTGGTGGAAAGAGGATTTGATAAATAAAGTCAGCGTTTGAGATATTGTTAAGACAAGACGTTGTAGGGCAGATTCTGAGCTCGGAAGCTTTCTGATAGACAGGGGCACTCCCTGGTAATGACGGTCACATGCTTTGGTAGTCTGAACGTTTTTGCCTTTTTTTCTTTTTATTCTCTTGTTTTGTTCCCACGCTAAGACAATTTCACGCAAAAGGCGCCAAATATAAGCTATATAGATTGGCTAGAGTGTCGTGACGTAAAGTCTGAAGACGTGAGTTACTGATAGACGTTTTTCAGAGCACTTGATTGAAACGAGTGCATTTTTCTTACTGTGGTGCGAGTACAGAGGCATCTGCATAATTTTTTCATTGGTAGAACAAAGCTGTAACTCTTCTTATTGACGGTTACTGCCTGAGACGCGGGAAACGCCCGCAGATCTCACTCACTCTGCGCTTTTGTTCTGAGTACAGCGGCTTTAGGCTCTGTTTGCAGAGGGACACTGCGGCCTCCGTTTGCAGCAGAGTCACTTCGCGTCTTACACCCGGTAGAAACACTTCGGGTTCCATGCGCAGGTGGGACACTCTGCGGTCACGAGGCTCCAGACAGAGACTTGGCCAGCAGACTACTGGGTCAGACCTCGTCCGAAGGCGATGCACCAGTGCGCTTGCCGAGCCATTGGCGCCTTCCGCAGCCAGTGCTCTCAGTGGTGAGATATACGGGCACCACCCGACGAAATTAATAACAGTCTGTAATTCCACAGTTACATTTCACCTGGCTACTGGGGCAGGCGCAATTGTACAACAGTTTACACTTGAACCATGACTGCGATCGCTGCTGCCGAGTTGCGGATTGGCGTCAGTTCAAATTTTATGTGTTACAGATCTGAATCCAGCATCACGTGCTTCCCTTCTCGAACTTCCTCACCCATAAGCCACTTCAGTTTTATCATGTTTTGTGTGTATTGTCATTGCATTTAGATTAACATTTACTGAATTACTTGATAATATCTTTAACGAAATAAACTTGTACTAGGAAACTCAGGAATTTATTATAACTTTGAATTTTATTTGATAACTAGTCATCGTTTTCATGAGCAGGGAAACTACGTAACACCCAAACACATTTATCTATTGCTGGACCGAAAATTACCGTTCATTTACTTCACTGCGCACAGTTTATTAGTGCGGTTCATTGGGGGAGAGATCTATATAGATAACTAATTACCACCATTTCTCAATTTCTCATTCTCTTTAACTGAGAGGAGGTTGAGGAGTGGGGGGGAACTTAGAAATGTTAAATGTTCCTACATCATTGTCCGAACCGTGCACATCTTGAGCTCGCTATTTTCGCTATGTGACTGTAATGGAACTAGCAATATATATATATATATATATATATATATATATATATATATATATATATATATATATATAGTCATCTGAGGACCATGTCTTCGTTCTTTATTCTTTTCTTTTCTTCCAGTATGCCATCATCTGTTCACTATGTTTCTTCTTTCTGTCTTCAGCCCATTTTGAACCTGTCTTTTTAGCTACCCTGCCTTGGAATCCTCCCTTTTTCAATACATTTTCCCGAAAGGGTTCTCTGTTGTTTGTACTTTCTATTTTTATATTGTTTCTTTCTTAATCCTTTTTTACTTCGTTGACCTATCTCATTAGTTAATCTACTGTCTTGCATTCGAAATAGATGTCCAAAAACATGTCTTTTCTTCCCATTACGTTTAAAATATATTGCATATTTTGGTACATTTCAGCGTTATATCGTAATTTCCGACCTACAAATGTGTTTTGTGGTCCTAATATTTTCGTTTGTATTACTTCTAATTTATCTAAATTATAGTTTAATGCCTGGCATTCGCTTGCATGTAGGCATTCTATATTCACTACTGTGTTGTAGTGTCTTACTTTCGTATAGGCACTTTTTATTGTGGAGGTCGTTGGTGATACTATATGCTCTCCTCATTTTATGCAATCTTTCCTCTATTGCAGATCTATCCAAAAGCATTTTCTTGGACTATCTCCAATAGATATTTCACCAATATCTGTTTTCAGAAATTCCGTAGCATCCTTAAAGTTTGTTACAAATTTTGGTTCTTCTGCAGAAATTCTTAAGCCAGTTCTGCTAGCTATTTCTTCCAGAAGATTTAATTGTTTTATAGAAGATGCCACATTTTCGGAAAGTTGAGTTAATAAGTTTTGCGTTCCAAATTCTTGCAGTTTTGTCTAACACACTATTAAAAGAATTGGGAATAGGCCGTCACCTTCTCGTACGACTGTTTTTCTTTTGAAAGGCTGTGAAATTTCTCCCATAATTTTCGTTTCAGAGTATATCTGTAAGTGTTTCACAGATTAGATTTGCTAGTTTAGGCTTCATGCCGAATTCTCGAATTATTCTATCTATAGTTTCTCTGCCAACAGAATCAAAAGCCTTTCAGAAGCCCACAAACGTAACAACAATATCCTTTGAGTTAAGTAATCTGTAGCGAATTAGTTACTTGAGATTAAATGTTTGTTCTGAGCATGGCCTTACTTTCCTAAACGCACCTTGCTATTCACATAGATGACTGTCTAGTGTTGTTTGTATTCTTATTAATAAAATCTAGGAAAATATTTGAGACATTGCTGGCAGTAAGGAGATTCCTCTGCAGTTGTTTACATCCTTTTTATTACCTATTTTGTGGAGTGGGTTTATCGAGGTGACTTTCCATTCCTCTTGCATTTTTTTCTGTTTTCCAAATTTATTCAAAGAGTAAATTTAGCTCCTTTGCTATATTGATCAAGGAACACATTAAAAGTTCGGCTGCAATAATATCTTCTACACGAGCTTTGTTATTTTCGATGGTCTTAATTACTTCTTGAATTCCTTATATGGTGGTAAATCTCCTTCCAAATGTTCATTAATATCTGAGATTTCCAATTTGTTACTTGGATCAGGACAGTTCAGAAGCTGATGAAAATATCTTGCTAGCATTTCACAGTTTATAGTATTGATTAACCCAGTTTTGTCGTTCACATTTTTGAAACAGACATTTGGAGTTTGGGACTCCTTTAGTTTGTTCTTAAACTCTCTCTGTAGTGGTCAATCCAAGGATTGGTTTGCAACAGCTACAATGGCAGCTTGTCTCCATTCTGCGCGTCTTTCAGCTTTTCTCTTCGTTTCTTTATAGGTGTCACATCCCACATCTTTCACGATTTGATCCATGTGCCTCAGTCGTGGTCTTCCTCTTGGTCTTTTACCCTCGACATATCCCTCTATGATTGTGTTCAGGAGTCCTTTATGTCTTAATAGATGGCCTGTAAATTGCACTCTTCTTTTAACAATGAAATTCCAGAAGCTTCTCTACTCACCTGCTCTTTCCAGAACCACTTCGTTTGTGACCTTACCGATATATTTTATTTTTAGCAAGCGTCTGTAGTACCACATTTCAAAAGAATTTAACTTCTGGTCTTCCTGTGTCCCGAGAGTCCATGTTTCACACCCATAGCATGCCACACTCCACACATATGATTTCAAAAAACCTTGCCTGATTTCAAGGTTGATGCTCTTAGATGTTAAAATGTTTTTCTTCTTGTTAAAAGCAGCCTTTGCTTGAGCAATTCTACTTCTCACTTCTGCCTTGCTCTTTCCATCCCTGCTAATATTACTGCCCAGATAAGTTAATTTTGTCAACTTGTTCAAGCAGTTCATTGCCTACATGAATTTGGACTTTCTCTTTATCTTTTTGGTCGCATGCCATTACTTTTGTTTTTGCTTTATTAATTCTCATATTATATTCGTCCCTCATAACTTTATCCATTCTATTCAGTAGCACTACAAGATCTTCTTCACATTCAGCTAGGACAGCTATATCATCGGCATATCTCATCATATCTATTCGTTGGACCGAAATTACTACAACTGTCTGTGAATTTTCCCTTACTTTTTTCAGCGACTCTTCAATGTATAGGTTAAAGATGACAGGGGATAGCGTGCAACCTTGTTGGACACCTTTCCGTATCTGCACCTCTTCCTGCTTTGTCCGTCTACGGATAACTGCTGTCTCGTTTTTGTGCAGGTTCAATATCATTTTTCTACCTTGATAGTCTATTCCTACTTTTTTGAGTACCGCAAACATATTATCCCATTTAACATTATCAAAGACTTTCTCTGAATCTACGAAAGCTATGTATGTTGTCAGGTTCTTATCCAGTCGTTTCTCTATTATTAGTTTCAGAGCAAATATTGCTTCTCTGGTTCCTCTATCTTCCCGGAATCCAAACTGGTCTTCGGAGAGTGTAGTTTCGACTTTTTGTTCTATGCGTTTTAGGATAATTGAGGTCACTATTTTAGAGGTGTGAGTAGCTAGGCTGAGCGCCCTATAATTTTCACATCTTGTAGTATTAGCCTTCTTTGGAATGGGTATCATAATGTTTTTCTCAAAGTCTGTAGGAATTTTACCCTGCTCGTACATGTTTAAAACAAGATTATACAACTCCTGATTCAGATTCTTAAAAGTTTGATAAAAATCACGAATGTTATTTTTTACGAAATTTTCGTGTATTTCCAAAAGTTCCTTCTTTTCAAAGGCTCGTATGATATTTCCGATTAACCTGGCTGTTTCTTTTTCTTTTTTTTTTTTATTTTTCGTAACCTTTAAATATCTTTGAGCATTCCCATTTTTCCCCACTTTATAGTCCTCTCTACTGTGGCTTCTTAACATATTTGATTCCACCATATTTTCCTTCTATCTTTCATCGACCCAAGTGTTTTCTGTGCAGCATTATTAATTGCTTTGGATATTTAGTGCCAGTTACCACGTTTAGCCTTTTTAATTTCGTCTTGATAGCTTTTATTTGAGTCTTTCTTTGTAGTAACCCTGTTTGTATTATAAAAATTTCTGACTTTCTCACTTAAATTTTAGAGAGGTAATGATCAGAAGCAAATCCAGCATTCTTTACTACTTTCACATTCATAATTTCCATTGTACATTTTTAGGAAATAGCCACATGATCTAACTGAAATTCTCCTGACATTGGGTTGGGAGATATCCAAGTTTTAGCTTTTCTTGGGAGTTTTCTAAAGAAGGTTGACGTTAGTTTCAGGTAAGAACATTGACACGAGCTGATTAGCCTCATACCATTTGCGTTGGTTCTCCTCTGAGCTAGGTGGTCAACTACTACATTTGTAAATTCCTTTTCTCTGCCTTTTTGTGCGTTGAAGTCGCCTAACGGTAATATGGTGCTCATCTTTGGAATTTTAAATATTTCAGTTTCTAACAGTTCCCAGAATTCCTGTGCTTTTTGTGGATTTGTTCTGTTGCCTTCATTTATTGGTTCTTGACAATTAACAAGCGTGTGTATCTCGTTTTTGTGTTTAACTTATAGGGAAAATACTTTATTAGAATGTTATTTAAATTCTGTGACATTTCCTATTTTAATTATATGAGTATAGAAAGCTGTACCCAATAATGGCATCTGATTCATAATTCTGATTGCTGGTTTGCCTTTGAAGATTCTGTAGTTGCCAGTACCTACCACATCATCTAGGAACCTTGCTTCTTGAACTGCTAAAATTTGAATTTTTCCTCTAAATATATTTCTAGTTCTTTCTGTTTACCAACCTTGATTAGAGAATTTACTTTGAAAGTACCTAGAAAGAATTTCTTTTTGGATTTTATGTTAGGAGGATTCCAAGGTTGCTCCGATTGAACCTTCTGATTGCAGTTCTTGGGACTCCCCAGAACCATTGGTCCCAAAGCATTGCGTCATGCAGTGGTGGATTTCTCTCTCGAATTAGCACCTGGGGTGGTGCATTCATTTTGCGGAATTCCTCTACTGCAATTGAAATTGTATTACATTCAAAGTAAGGAATTGAATTCAAGATAAGATCGCATTGTTCGTCCGAAATTTGAGTTTTTGTTCGGGGTTCAGTCCTCTAGGCCTTTCCACCCTCTCCTCCGTTGGATATTAAAGCAGAGTTCCTCTTCCGCCTTCGAAACCGTTGCCCGGGTTTCACCTGCAGCTTCAGGCAGCCTCCCTCACAGGGTACTACGATCCGGCACCAGATGGAGCCAGGGTTTTTTCACGAGCATGCTGCTCCTCTCCGTCATCCTTCCCCGTCACTCACTGGACGGGGCCCCAGGATTGGGACCGGTAATGACGGAGTTGTAATATATTTCAATATAAATCTAATGATTTGTTTACATCAATGGCTAGTGCAATGTTTTTCTAGAGTGGGCTTGGGTGGAGATTAGTTAATGACTTTCACAAAACAGCTCCTTCTCCTCTTGCTCGTTCTGCACCTGCCTGACGCAGAACTGATTTTTTTTTTTCGGAAGTCGTGCTGATTCTTTTGGAGAGACTTGTTTTCCTACAGGAACATCACAATTTAATACCAGCTATCTGTCAGTACCGCTATCGGATGACGGCTCGCGAAAGGCCTCATGTAGCGCCATTCTAGGAAGGCAGTCTAAATAACTTTTGGTGCTTCACTTCGATTATATGCCACTGAGGGGGTCACGTCATCAGCACTTCAACACCTGCTTAATCCATCATGGTGATGATTAGCTAACTTTGACGAGACACTCTACAAGTTTTGTGATGTCACTTCCTGCTGTTCGTGGTAGACGAGAAACAGAGGGCCCGCGACGGTCTTGTGTCGCCACACTAGTTAGCTTGCCTGGCGACATACATCGGCAACGCTCGCCTACGCGCAGGGCGAAGCAGGAAACCAGTATGTCCATGGAAACGTACGCAGTAAGTTTCTTCAATTTCCCTTATGTTACCGAGAGCGTGGGTGACTACTGATCAGCCACAACATTATGACCACATACCTCATATCCGGTATGCCCATCTTTGACACGGATAACAATGGCGAAGCGTCATGGCATGAAAGCAATTAGGCCGTGATGTGTCGCTGGAGGGAGTTTGCAACACCTCTGTACACACGAGTCATCTGATTCCCGAAAATTGCGAAGTGGGGAGTGATGAGCTCTCATGCCTTGTCCGATCACGCCCCAGATGAGTTCAATCGGTTTCAAATCTGGCCATTTAGGAAGGGGGGAGAGGGGGTAGCACATCAATTAGAACCTGCCACTGTGTTCCTCAGACCACTGCATCACACTTCTGGCCTTGAGACGTGGCACATTATCTTGAAAAATACCACTAGCGTTGGGAAACCTGATGATCGTCATGAAGGGGTGTATGTGGTCTGCAACCAGTGGAAAATACGCCCTTCTTGGCCATCATGGCGCCTTGCACGAGCTCCATTCAACCCATGAGTGCTCACGTGAGTGTTCCCCAGAGTATGATGGAGCCGCCGCCAGCTTGTCTCCATCCCACAATACAGATGTTAAGAAGCTATTCCCCTGAAAGACGACGGATTCATCAGATCGTGAAATACTCTGTGCCTAAGTCCAATGCCGATGGTCATGTGCCTATTCCACTCGTATTTGCCGATGCCGTGGAGCTAACATTAGCACGGGCACCGGTCGACGGCAGAGGAAGCCCATCGTTAGGAGTGTTCGGTGCACTGTGTGCTCTGGCACACTTGCGCTCTGTTAAAGTCTGATGTTACTTTCGCCACAGTTCTTCACCTGATCTGTTTTACCAGTCTGCCCAGCCTGCGACGTCCGACATCTGTAATGAAGGACAGCGGCCCAACCCCACGATGTCTTGACCTGGTTTCATCTTGATTTCGCCACGTGTCGAAGACATTCACCGCAGCACTCCTCGAATACCTCACCAGTCATGCAGTTTCCGAAATCCTCGTGCCAAGCCTCTGGGCCATCACAATCTGTCCTCTGTTCACACGCCTTCCCCATTCCACACATGGACAGCGTGCGCATTGCTACTACTCGTAGCTGCACCATGTGTATGTCTGACTAGCAGTCACTCCTCGCCAGGTGACGCTGCTGTCGGGTTCTATGGCTTTACGTCGATAGTAGTTAGGTGGTATTTCACGTTAGAAGCCATTTCGCCACGTACAACACAAAGTAAGTCCTTTGATATTTCAGCAACATATAATGTACAGGGTGATTATAATTTAAGTGAAACTTTCAAAACACTGTAGAAATAACACCACTGGCCAGAATAACGTCAAGTTACAACGGAATATTATCGGAGAAGGGGGAAACGTTTCGCAAAAGAAACAAATAGTGTGAAAATTTATCAATACATGGCTCTCTGTGTGTGAGAATACGTAAATGAAAACACCTGCCATCGGGGGATCTACTGAAGTTGGTATAAACACGTCGGGTACTCGGCTTTTCCTCCTTTCGCGTCTGCGACATTCTCCATGACTGTCTCAGTGCAGGATCACGCTCTGCTTGTAGAGCTGTATTACAAGAATAATTGCTGTGTACAAGTCGCTCTGCAGACCTTCCGGACAATGAAGGGTTTGAAAAAAGGCGTTGGTCGGATGACTTCCGTGGTCTAGAGAATATGATTCGAAAATTCGAAAAGACATGATCTTTTTGTGTGCAACCTGATGGAGGGAGGAACCTAATTTATTCGACGTCAGTGGAAGCAGTGGCCACAGAAATGCAAAAGGAGACGAATGATGATGTGCAAACGTGTAGTGCATGGAAAATTGCCCGAACATAGGACACACCCGTGAGCACGATGCCTAAAATCCTACGAAACATCCTTTTTTGTTATCGATTCAAAATTACCCATGTGCACAAGTTGCTTCCTGTTGACCTGCCAGCACGAGAATTTCTTGCTCGCATGTAAGTGGGCAATGATTTGACTTGGAAGATTTTGTGGACGGACGAACCCCATTTCCATCTGACAGGATATGTCAATACACAGAATTGTCGAATATGGGCAACGGAAAATCCACACGTAAATCAACTAGTACCACTTCATCTGAAAAGATCACTGTGTGGCGCAGGTTTACGGCATCATTTATCATAAGGTCATTTTTTTTTTCGAGGAGACAGGTAGGCGCTATTAGTGTCTTTTGCGTAACCACGTCCAACAGCGTGGATGTGGGGATTGGATCATTTTTATGCAAGATGGAGCAGCTCCGCACACTGCGAATTCAGTTGAGCAGCTGCTGAAGGGCCATTTCGGAAATGCTAGAACTATCAGCTATCATTTCCCTACAGCCTAGACGTCCCGATTACTTGAAGTTAATTCTGGCTGTAGGGCTATCTGCAACACGTAGTGTTCAGTGTTCCAATTGTGAACTTAGCCGCATTCAAGGTATGCATTGTGCAACACATTCTGAAAGTTACCCCAGAAACTCTTCGAAAAGTTGTGGAACATGCTGTCTCTCGATTTTAACTTTAACGGTGGACAGTATACTGAACATATTTTGCACCAGTCACATGGAAATTAATAGTCCGATCTGATTTTGATGGATGCCTTTTATGCGGTTTTTGGGCTCAGGACAATTAAGTATGCTGGTAACATAAAATTATTTATTTGTTGACATTAAGCGTGATGAAGAAAAATCATACACAGCGAGGAAAGAACGTAACAAACAGAGCACAATAAGTTCACAAAAAGACTGAAACCTTCTTAAAAACAGACACAAGGAAAATTATTATACAACGAATCTTAAGCACCGAAAAGATATTCAATGAAAAATGTTGCTGTTGTTGTGGTCTTCAGTCCTGAGACTGGTTTGATGCAGCTCCCCATACTACTCTATCCTGTGCAAGCTTCTTCATCTCCCAGTACCTACTGCAACCTACATCCTCCTGAATCTGCTTGGTGTATTCATCTCTTGGTCTCCCTCTACGATTTTTACCCTCCACAGTGCCCTCCAATGCTAAATTTGTGATCCCTTGATGTCTCACAACATGCCCTACCAACCGGTCCCTTCTTCTTAAGTTCTGCCACAAACTCCTCTTCTCCCCAATTCTATCCAATACCTCCTCATTAGTTACGTGATCTACCCATCTAATCTTCAGCAGTCTTCTGTTGCATCACATTTCGAAAGCTTCTATGCTCTTCTTGTCCAAACTATTTATTGTCCATATCTCACTTCCATACATGGCTGCAATACACACAAATACTTTCAGAAAGGACTTCCTGGCACTTAAATCTATACTCGATGTTAACAAATTTCTCTTCTTCAGAAACGCTTTCCTTGCCATTGCCAGTCTACATTTTATATCCTCTCTACTTCGACCATCATCAGTTATTTTGCTCCTCGAATAGAAAAATTCCTTTACTACTTTAAGTGTCTCATTTCCTAATCTAATTCCTTCGGCATCACCCGACTTATTTCGACTACATTCCATTATCCTCGTTTTGCTTTTGTTGATGTTCATCTTATATCCTCCTTTCAACACACTGTCCATTCCTTTCAACTGCTATTCCAAGTCCTTTGCTGTCTCTGAAAAAATTACAATGTCATCGGCGAACCTCACAGTTTTTATTTCTTCTCCATGGATTTGAATACCTACTCCGAATTGTTCTTTTGTTTCCTTTACTGCTTGCTCAATATTCAATATACATCAGGGAGAGGTTACAACCCTGTCTCACTCTCTTCCCAACCACTGCTTCCCTTTTATGCCCCTCGACTCTCATAACTGCCATCTAGTTTCTGTACAAATTGTAAATAGCCTTTCGCTCCCTGTATTTTATCCCTGCCACCTTTAGAATTTGAAAGAGAGTATTACAGTCAACATTGTCAAAAGCTTTCTCTAAGTCTACAAATGCTAGAAATGTGAGTTTGCCGTTCCTTAATCTTTCTTCTAAGAATAGTCGTAAATTTAGTATTGCCTCACATGTTCCAATATTTCTATGGAATCCAAACTGATCGTCTCCCAGGTCGGCTTCTACCAGTCAATAAAAATATAATAAATGATAAAACGGTAAAAGAAAAAATTTGAACAAATAATGTAACTTTTCTTAATAATTTTTGGTATTTGTATGTATATAGATGTATGAATGTTAAAAAAGATATGCATTGGCATCTTGCTGTATCCAACGTTTTTTTTAGCTTTTCATTTCCTTAAGGTTGTGGTACTTTCATATGAAATCTATAGAAATGATTTATGTAATATTTGATGTTATGTAAATATAAATAACTTCTCTGTCAGTAGCGAATTTGTTCAATTTTGTAAACTTCCATAAGCTGGTGTCTTAATATCTGGACATTTACCTTTCCTGATACTGAAGTGTTAATTTATGTGTGCCACAGACGGAACAACACGACTAGAATGTGCACAACAGAGGGAATGTGTGTTTTAATAGAGCTAACGGAGGAATTTCAGGGCCTGTCCATTCTCGTAAGCAAACTGTACGATTGGGAAGCAAGCTAAAGCCGACAGCAGCGTACTCGTGACATCACACTAGCCGTCTTGTCCGACATACAGCGCAGGTGCTCTGCTAAGTCCGCGGCCAGCTGGGAAACCAGTACCTCGATGAAGATCCACCCAATGAAGTCCTTAACTTTAGTGAGCGATGCGACAGGCTGCCAATGATTCACAGCCTGTCTCTGAGGTAAATATTCTGTGCATGGAGCAGTTCAGCAAGAGGGCACGTGTGGACAAGCTAAGAGGCTCTTGCAGTACAGGGGTGCTGCGAGGCAGGGCTGGCTGGCTCAGAGGTAGTTGTGGACTAAAGTTGAGCGGAATTAACCTGTGACTTACTAGCTTCCAAGGATTCTGAATACCTTAAACTGTGAAACCGAACAGACCTATGTGCTTTGTGACGCTATATTTTGTAACTTGCTTCCTTTCGGTGGGAAAATTAAAGTGCAAATTGACAGGCAGAATAGTAACGTAATTACCGTGACGTGCGCTTGTTCAGTTTTAAAAGCAGTGTGAGCGAGCGTACCTTAGTCTCTTGGTACTTCGTGCTGCTTCTTGTGTGAAGTCTTCTCCCCTGTTAAATGTAGTCATTGGTCTAACCTAACCTCTTTGCAGAAGGAGAGGCAACAACATCTCAACACAAATTATTCATTACATTCTTAGCTCACTCACCTGACGATTTTGTTCCATAGGTCTGTCCTAAGCTGAATTCACACCTAACATTGTGGTTGTTTGAAAAAATTGGTGGTTAACTTTTACATGTACTTCAGACAGAGTATTTGGTGTATTATACACATGTTCTGCTCCCATGCTTAGCCTGAACGTTAATCGGCGCCGGCGTTTAAGGCAATTTGTACTACTTTTTATCTTTCTAGAATGAAATTTTCACTTTACAGATTATGTTTTCCTGTATTTATGATACCGTTGTTATTCTGTAACCGTTCTTTCCTGTAAAACTATAATTTACTTTTGCTGTAGCTCTTGGAGTACTTGAGCTTTTCCATTTGGAACTCTAATTAGTAAAATAATTTCTTGTTCTTTTAAAGTCTAAAAACTAGTTAATAATTTTTATTCCATTACATTCAAGTTGGGAGTTGGTTTGACAGTAGCATTACAGAATTATTGTTGCTTCGAAGCCTTAATGAAGCCTAAAGCCTGTGGTTCTGCATAAACCTGAATGTTGTTCTCACTACCATCTTCTGTGGTAACAGTTTAAATGTTCTCGGAAGATAGTGTTTCAAATTGTTTCCATCGTTTTAAATAAACTGTATTATGTATTTTACAAATGGTGATTAATCTTCATTTGTACCCAGCCTTTCCAACCACTGGACAATCAATAAATCGTAGGAATCGTATCATTAGTCATATGTTATTGAGCAGCTACGAAGTCATGGGGTGGTCTGATAAAGTATCTTGTTTCCGACTGCAGACCATCGCTGCAGCTAGGAAGACCTGTTGTGTCACGTGGTTGACGCACGCACCGCAGCATGCCGTTCTCATGGGCCTCGTGCCGTGTCGGGGTCAACGGGACATGTGGGCCCTGCAACGAATTTGTGACGTCACACTAGTCGCCTTGCCCACCGCACGTGGCGTGAGCTAGGCTCAGGATAGGGCGAATGGGAAATCAGTATGTAATTGGACAGGAAACCACTAAAGGCCTTACATATACATCTACATCTACATGGATACTCGGCAAATCACATTTAAGTGGCAAAGGGTTCATTGAACCACCTTCACAATCCTCTATTACTCAAATCTCTTATAGCGCAGAAATAACAAACACCTATATCATTCCGTACGATCTCTGATTTCCCTGATTTTATCATAGTGATGGTTTCTCCCTACGTGGGCCGGCGTAAAAAAATGATGTCCATTCCAAATCCTGCATCATTTCAGTGACACTCTCTCCCCTATTTCGCGATAACATAAAACGTGCTGCCCTTCTTTGAACTTTTTCGATGTACTCTGTCAGTTCTATCTGTTAAGAATCCCACATTGTGCAGCAATATTGTAAAAGAGTATAGGCAATCTAGTTAGTAGACCTGTTACTTTTTCTAACTGTCTTAGCAATAAAACGCAGTCTTATGTCATCCTTCCCCAAAATGTTTTCTGTGTGTTCCTTCCAGTAAAATTGTTCGCAATTGTACTTCCTAGATATTGAGTCTATTTTACGCTCTTTACATTAGACTGATTTATAGTTTAACCGAGCGGGTTCCTTTTACCACAAATGTGGATGGACTCACACATTTCGTTATTTAGGCTCAAATGCCAGTTTTCGCACCATACACATATGTTTTCTAAATCGTTTTGCAGTTGGTTTTAACAGCGTCATGTACAAACAACCTAAGACGGCTACTCAGATTGTCTCCTAAATAGATTTTAAAAATAAGGAACAGCAAAGGGCCTATAACACTACCTTGGCAACGCCAGAAGACACTTCTGTTTTACTTGATGGCTTTCTGTCAATTAATACGAACTATGATCTCTCTGACATGAAATAACTACAGGCCGTTTGTGTGCTACCGTGTAAAAAGCCTTCTGGAAATCCAGAAATACGTTACCAGTTTGAAATGCCGTTCAATAACACTCAACACTTCGTTTGAGTAAAGAGGAAGTTGTGTTTCACAATAACGATACATCCGTGTCAACTTTGTGTCAACACACCATTCTCTTCGACGTATTTCGTAATGTTCGAACACAATATTTGTTTTAAAATCCTGCAGCGTTTCGACGGTAATTGTATGGGCCTGTAATTTAGTGGAATACTTCTACCACCTTCCTTGAAAATTTTTGTGATGTGTGCAACTTTCCAGTCTTTGGGTATGGATCTTTTGTCGAGCGAACGGTAGTATATGATGGTTAAGTATGGAACCGGCAGTGTCACGTGCTGTGATGCACGCGACACGGACCGTCTATCTCGTGGGCCTCCGTGCTGTGTCTCGTGGCGCCGGTTACTCCGTGCACGTCAACGTTGGCTGCCTCGCCCCGCGTGACGACGGCTTCCCCAGTCTGACTAGCGCTGTCGAGTGATGGAGCCCCACTGTAATTGAATGGCGGCGGGGGCGGACATGTCGGCGGGCAGTTTACAGCGCCCCGTACCTCCAAAGAAAGCCCGCCCAGAGGACCCGCCGCGCGCGCGGCCGGTGCGTGGCGGTGCATTAGCGGAGTGCTGTCTGCCCCGCCTCGCTCGCCGGCTGTTCGCCGCTGCTCGCCTCCTTGCGCGACACGGAAATTAGGCTGAGTGGAGTGCCGGTCAGGTTCCGCCGGCCGGCCGCTCCCCAGGGAACCCCCGCCGCACTTTACGAGCTTGTTTTCAACTGCCGGGGCCGCCATTGTGCCGCTTGGCGCTCGGATCACGTCCTCCGCGAGGCCGCTCCAGCAGTTCCAGGGGGCTCTTCCAGCTCCACGACGTCCAACGAGCAAAGGGGAGCCTCCAATCTTTATCATTCGTTAACGTCTTGGCATCGGTCCTATCTTTAGACGACGACGCGCTCTGACAATTCTGGGGCACCAGACAGCGCACGTTAGCGGCACTGGAAAACATACACTCATCAGCAATGTTTCCCACAGTACAAGCCAAAAGTAATCGAACACCGAAATGTAATACTAAATTGTACACCCGACGTCCCGAGAGATTGACCTACCGATTTCGGCTGGAGATGTAACAAAACAAATCTTTTTAACGGAAGGACTCGACGGACTATATTGTTATGTTGTTGGGTAAACACACAATCGGTAGAGACGCTGTGCAAGATGCAGTGATCACCATTTCGTGAAGAGCGATGTGTTCCGTGGCGCAAGTGCGCCGGTAACGCGTCGCGCCTCTCTCGACATGTTGGCGAACTATGCACTTCCACAGATGCCACCCGACGTCATTTTTCAGCTCTATCGTGAGGATGTTATTACAATTCTCCACGAGACGTTTTCTAAGCGTTTCCTCGGTCTCCCAGTCTCACTGCGATGGATGCATGAGCCTTTATCAAGGACATTGTTTACAGAACAAAGATTCGAGATCTGGCAGATTTAAGACAACTGATCTATGCCAGTTAGAGATCATGCTTATGAACATGTGGTGAGAAGAGGCCTACTGTTTCGACATCTGTCAGCCTACAAACGGTGTCCACATTGAACTGTATCACCAAACACGAAAACATTTCAGCTGCTGTGTCTATGTCGGACGAATAAAGTTCGTAGTTGGTAGTGAAATACGAAGAAGGGCTTCGGGTTACCTCTAGCCCAGATACCCTGTATAAAATGGACCTTACAGTTAGAATAAGGAATAACAGACATGAGTTTGAAATTTACCGGAAGCCTACCACAACACATACGACAATCCACAACTCCTCCTGTCACCCCACAGCCCACAAAATGGCAGCATTCCGGTACATGATCAATAGAGCTATCCAACTACCACTCTCTGAAGACAAAAGTGATCAAGAAATTCAAATAATAAAACAAACAGCTATTGCAAATGGTTATAACAGCTCCATAGTAGACACCCTAAAACACTCAATAATGGCAAAGAAATCACAACACAAAAAACAAAAAGAAAATATCATCTTCCACACAATCCCCTTTCTAGGTAAGATTTCCTATCAGATAGCCAATGTCTTCAAACGAAAAGGCATAAGCATATCCTTCACAACAGACAACAGGATCGGACAGAAATTACCCCACAACATCAGCACACAAAACCCTCTGCATCACACAGGCGTATACAAAATTAAATGTTTAGACTGTGACTGCTTCTACATAGGCCAGACAGGGAGATCATTTGAGATTAGGTTCAAAGAACACATGGCAGCACTAAAAAACAAAAAATACCACACATCAGCTATTGCCACCCACCTGCATGAAACAAAACACCATGTTAACAACACAAGTATCAGCATCCTACACATCCAACCAAAAGGCAGAAAACTAGACATCCTTGAAACACTCCAAATATACAAACATCAAACTAAACAACCTGAATGCATCTTAAATGACAAAAATGACAATATTTACAGTAGTATCATCTCCGTTTTCAACAACTGCCTACGTCATTAAAAATTGCTAAGCACACACACACACACACACACACACACACACACACACACACACTAAGATTTACCACTAATATTTATTTATGTTACCATAACAGCCCTGAGTGTACAGGAGATTTACTTCATTTACAGATATACAATCACACCAACAGTTTGTACCCCTTGTCAGCTTGAAACTATGTATACAACTGCTGATACAAATGCACATCCATGTGCACTTTTTAAGCATTTACCAATGTATTACCACAACCTTTAGACAGTTAATACATGCAACAGACATAATCTTAAGATCCTTTGCCTTGTAAAGTTTGCTGTCATACAATCTCTCTCTCCACCCTCTCCCTCCCTCTCATGTTCTCTTTATATTCCTTCCCCTCTGCCTCCAGCCTTTCATATCTACCTATGAACCCCTATAAGAATGGTCAATTGTGTATTATTTTATTTTATTTTATCACTGTAGCCAATATGATTATTGTACTTAAAGTTTCTAACACCTCACCTGATTGTATAAATGAGTATGAACTTTATGCTATTTTAAGCTGTCAAAATCGTATTTACTTACTGCCTGAAGTATTTACGCCAACAAATGTATTCAACACCTCCAAATCATTCAAAAAAGTTTTCTGTAATAATGTTGTTAGGACGTATATTCTCTGGACTTTGTGAGAACATTTTCTCTTTTGCTGTACGATCCATGCACCTAATAGATTACGACGCCATATTTGTTTATACAATATGATAGTGTTCATGTGATGTGTTACAACTGTGAAAGGATCCTGTGACCACTGGAGGTACTTTATCTTACTTAATTTATGTTTACTGCTAGATACAAGTTCAATTTTTGTCAAAACAGACCAAATTCTGAAATACTGTTTTGTTTTCTCCACTAGACAGTGTCACAACTTCCTCCAAAGAAATCGTAACACAACACAAACACACAAATGCCATATTAACTGATGTATATCCACCTGATGATGGAGGTTTAAACCTTTGAAACGCGTCGTGGAAACAAATAAACAGTGACTGGTAACAGTAAACTTATTGTTTCATTTAATGTCAATAACAGTCACGGTAAAGCCTAACCTAAAAATGTTCGCATTTAAAGACAGTATTCCATTGTCAGTACAGAAGCTACAAGCTAACCTCCATCTGAGGAGGTCTAGGAAGACTCAACGTTACCGACCGACCGACATGTCACCCTCAGCAATTGGCGTCACTGGATGCAGAAATGAAAGAGTACGTAGACAGCACACCAGTCTCCTGGCCATTGTCAGTTTTCGAGACTGGAGGTCACCAATTTGCCTCACAGGGGACGAGTGCTCCCTGTCGTCCAACAGCGCTCGGTAGACCCGGACAGTCACCCACGCTTAACTTCCGCAGTGTGACGGGAAGCAGTGTTACCACTGCGGCGAGGATGTTGCCATTACAGAAGCATTATAAGTGTAATGAATAAGTCATGGTAGCTTAGTGACTTGGAACACAGAGTAGTGATCTGACGTCACCTGACTAACAAATACATCAGTGACATTCCAACCCATCTAAAGCTCTCCAGGTCGACTGTCTGTGGTGCGCTTGTGCAGTAAAATTTAACAGGAAAAAGCACAGATAAACCAAGTCTAGGCACAGCTTATGTACTGACGAACTGGGATTGTCGAGTATTGTGGAGGGCAGTTGTGCTACCAGCAGTCCAGCTAGCACACTGGCTGTGTTGAGGAAGTTAAAAATAACGTGGTACAATGGTGCAGCATCACCTCATGATTCACACGTTTCTGTGGCCGGTACAGAGTGGCTTCCACTGGAAAGTGGATAACTAGAAAAGAGTGATTTTGAGTAATGCAACACACTACAACCTATCGCATACTGATGGAAGGGTCTGAGGGTGCCAAATGGGTGGAGAACGTTATCTGCCAGCACTGTGTAACGCCAACAGCGAAGAACAGAGGATGTGGTGTACAGTACGGTGGTGTTTGTCGTTGTTGGGCTGTGGTCCCATTGTTACACTTGAGAAATTGATAAATATGGAATGATACGAACACATTTTAAATAATTGTGTACTGCACACGTACACAAACTGTTCGAAGACAATGATTGTTTGTATCAGCGTGTCAGTGGACCCTGTTGCAAAGCAGTATCTATGAGGCAGTGGTTTATGGAAGATGACATTCCTGAAATTGTCTGGCCACCCCAGAGCCCCAACCTAAATAGAATGGGACATCTTTGGAACGAGTTAGAAATTCGACTTGGCTCCACACTGTGACATGTAGCATCTGAGTCTTGAGGAAGGATGGGCCGCCATTCCAACGTGGAAATTCAGACACTACATTCAAAGTCTTCGTAGCAGAGCTCAAGCTGTCATGAAGGCGAATGCTGGACACACCATGTCCAATAATAGGTGTCCAGATACATTCCATCAGGTAGTGTATATACAAAGGATACGTATCAAAGCATCAAACAAAAGTTATACCCTCTCCGGGAGGTGGCGAAGAATTCGATGCAAAAGGATCTTCTTTGATTCCACTGCTGTTCAAACTGATCATCAGCAATGTCACACAACATCTACAGAAACCAGTTCCACAGACTCTCTTATATGCTGACAACATTGCTCCGGCAGCAGACACACTACCACAAGTTTGATAAGGCTTTAGTGTTTGCAGTACGGCGCTGGAACGTAGAGGACTTAAAGCTGGACGCAAATAGAGTACATGTATTGCAACTTCACAAGAACTGGCCACCAAATGAAAGCCATAGCTACATCCATACAATGTGCTTACAGCAACAAGCAATGAGTTACTTTATCTCTGAGCAGTAATAACATCCACAGCTTCAACGAATAAAGACAATGAAAACCGTATTAAAACTGGGCAATGGAAACGTAGCTCATCAGCAGTAACCATTGATGCAAAATTGACTGCCAGAGTCAAAGAAATATCACAAAGGAGCAATAAGACCAGTTATAATTTACCGTTTAGAGTTCCTGGCCATGCGCAAAACAGACAAACGGAAGCTCTGGATTGCAGAGACAAGAATGCTGCGCCGGAGGAATGGTTGTAAAGGATGGAGTAGGAACCAGTCACGACCGAGGCTCGTTTAAGGTGGCAAACATATCGTAAAAGCTTCCAAAGAATCACCTGTGCTGGTATTGGCTATGAACCTAACCATTGCATGAATTATAGTTGGCATAAAAGAACCGAAAGGAGAACTCAGACACACGTAGAGAATATAGAGTAGGACCTGGGAACGATACGACGGCATCCTGAAAAGGAGCAATGCGTTCAGAATGGTGTAGCAAGACTAGGAGGCAGACAACTTTGTAAATAGGCAACCACAGATACGAGTAGTCACCTTGAGTATCAATAAACCGCTTCAGCTGTATTTAGCCTTTTATTTTTAGATCACTACCTGTATCATGGCACTAAAAGTCACATCTTTAGGTGAACATACAACTAACACATTAGAGCTAAAAAAGTCGGAAATTTTAACCAGCTTTTTTCACTCACGATAACGCTAGTCTTCCAAATATAGTGCGTCACTTGCAATGATTACCCCATGCAGTACATTGGACAAACTAGCAGGAGATTTTGTACCATCTATAAGGAACATCTTAAGGTTTCTAGCTCAGAATCTGCATTGAGTACCCGCTTTCTTGAGCAGTGGCAGTCCGTCACTGACCTCCCTTGTAACTCAAGAACTTTACGTCGCGAAAACAAGGGCTACCGTTTAAGCATCTTGGTAGAAGACTAAATTATGAGATCCATTGAATGAACAAACTGAACTGAGGCACCGTAGCATTCTGGCAAATTTCGACTGCCTAAATTAGTTTACTTAATACTCTGTACCTACTTTACCTAGTTCCCCTTGGTTCCTCCTGAGTCATCCAATTTCCCTCCATCCTTCGTCCCCACCACACACTTACGCATTCCCCTTATTACTTTCAGTTAAGCACTGTGTACAGAAAACTGGGCCCTCTGAAATTTGCGCCCAGTGGAATATACGCCCAGTAATGGTCGAGGAAGGGTCCACTAATCCCATTGCCCGGCAGGTGGAAGAGGTGAGAGATGCCACCTAGAAGTTTCTGAGTTCGTATTTTGAAGCAAACTGAGGAGGTCAATGTTGAGAGTGGATCGACAACTTTCTACAAGAAACCGATACATGTTGCAAAACCATGGAACATATATCAGATGCTGTTTCATGTCCTACTTATTTGATTAAGACTTCATAAACAGAACTTCCCACAATTATACAAAAACCAGTTGAGAATTATGAGATTCCAGTACACAGCATCGTTTCAGAAATTTCACGACTGATAAACTATTCCCATCTTTATTTTGGCCCTATGATTTCACTTAACTTTGTGTGTTTCGATAGTGTTATGTAACAGAATTCTTATTTGTCAAAAGTCAGATTAATTAAGAATTATCTTGAGCCTACTATGAGTCAAGCACAACCGTCTAACTTACCGGCCAATAAATAAAAATGGGTCAGCTAAATATATCGGTATTGAAGACGCAGTGTCAAAGTTCGCAGCTGAGAAAAAAGGAAGTAATCCTAAGTTATGTGCCAGTGATCTGTCACTAAGGAGATCTTCGGCTACTTGTCTCGTTTCCTTAATAATCAGTTAAACTGTGTGTGTGTTTTTTAATGTTATTGACTTAATCGTTTTCATCCATAAAAATTTGTTTGCGAAGTAGTTAACATTATACTTTGATTACTTAATCACATATGTGAAAAAACTCCTACACATAAATGTTGTATTTTGTGTTTTTGAGATCAGAAATTTGGGTGAGATGGAGGGGCGACAAATTAAAGGTCTGCACCGGGTACCAATCTACCTAGATATGCCACTGAGTAAACGTCAGTTTGAACCAGAATAACACACTGGATGTGTAGATGACCAAGTTGGGACTTCTTTGTACAGTATATACATCTTCTGATAAATTTAGTCAATTTTTTATAGGTAGGAGATAGCTTTCAAGCAAGCCCTGATCTCACCAACCTCTTCGTACCTTTTCACTACTTTTGTCAACCTTTCGTCCTGTTTCATGTATATTGCTCTCTCTCTCTCTCTCTTTCTTTCAATCTCTCTCTCTCTTTCTTTCACTCTCTCTCTCTCTCTCTCTGTTTCTGGTTACCTTTCATACTAATCTCTTCCCTCAGAAGAGCCCACGTTGCCTTTTCTGCTTCTTTTTTCATACACACATTTACGTCACTGATTTTAGGATTTGGTTTAGCAACCATGTTGTTAATTTTGTAGTGCTGGCCTTCTCCAGCGTTGGTTGCTCGATGGTGCCAGTTGTAGCAACTCCAAAGGTTGTTAGGGGTTTATTGACTTTCCTACCATATATCTACAAAGTAGTCGAAAAACTCAGAAATCTTGGGAATATCCGTTGCCTGTGAATATATTTCGAGCCAGCCATCACATACATCCTCAGGCCATAGAAACACCAGCGCAGCACACATGCTAATTTGTTATCTCACATCTTCATTTTGTTTGTATTTGTAAGTAAGTCTTAGATCTTGCAATTTTCTCCAGAGAGAAATAACACCCATATACTTTGGCTGTCGGCAACATAGCTTCAGTCGCAGAAATCGCTGCTGATCCTAATCTCCAGTCACGTTTGGAGGTTTCCATTCTAGAATAGTTTCCACCAAATGTCGGAAAAGATGGATGTATGTCTCATTTCTTTTGTTTGGCAATAGTGCAAAGGCAAATGCATAGATGATTGTCTCATTATTTGTACTCTCAAAGTCGGCGTGAATAGTGTACATCTGCGAAAACAATTTGCTACAGCAATTGAACGTACCACCCATAAAAAGTGTTGCTTTCTTCTTAGAGCCTCTCTTCGTTCTGTTCCGCTAAAAACTATTACCTTTTCTCCTAATTTGTCTTGATTTTGCCCACTGATAGTATAAAATAACCTTCGTTGCTTACTGCTTCACCATTTTAGTGACTAAGTCGTACCCTGGATTATGCAGGCAACCAAGATCCTCGGAATATATTTTGGAAACAGAAGTGCCTTCCTGTGGAGCGCTTTCTTCACCTAGTCCAGTGTCTTCCTTACTTACAACGGAGCATCATCCAGAGATCCACATTAATGCTCGAATGAAAAAAACACACACACACACACACAATCGAATGCTCGCTTTCAAGTGGTTTGCTTTCTGTCTTGAAGAACGGCACATCACAGCCACATCTTTGGTTCTTTTCATTGTGTACGAATAACATTCATAGTAGCAAAATGGCTTACCACTAATGGACGTTGAAACTTCTATATCAGAAGTATTGTGATAGAAATACGCAAGTCGCAGGTACACATCCTAATGATTTTAAAGTGTTAAGGTTTATGTAGTGGACCCTCTCGAGAGGTCTGTTTCATTTCCTTGATATATGCATTTGTTATTCCTCTTTTGAATCATTAAACCTTCAAGAGTTCCTTTAGGTTAGCATACCTTACTAAGAAAAATAAATTTCAATATTATGTTTTACAGATTGTTCCTCAAAGTAAGTTTTTGTACTTGTTATCCCAATTCGTGTCCCCCCCCCCCCCCCCAGAGGAGCATCGATCATTCGATTGAGCCCGCACATCGGAAGCACGGACAGCGATTGTTGGGTACAAAGTCACAAGCATTTTAGCTCTCATGCTTCAGTTACACGTCGTTTATAGAACAACAAGCACATGAGAGCATTTTGTTAGTGCAGGCTGCCTACATCAGAGTCAAGTGTTCACTAAGGATCAGACTTATTGTTCTCTTTTGATTGAAGGTAATGATGTCTTGGGGGTAAACTTTCCTTTTCACTGACAGATCCTTCTCCTATTGTCCTCCCACCCATCCACCTCCCCCACCTCCACTCAAACTTTCAGGAAACGCCCAACCTACCCCACTCCCCCTCGCAGATAGAGGTATACGTTCAGGTCTGAGTTATTCGAAGAGCCCCTCTCACTCTTAAGCAGTCTGATTGACTGCTTAATTAAATTGAACAATTAATTAACACCTTATCCTCTGGTATATCCTCCAATCCACCTCTCCGCCTCCCCTCTCTGTGCTGGAGGGGAAGGTACTCATAACTGGAAGTTCAATTACATAGCAGAACGTGTATTGTTTATTTATAGAAAAATTCAGTTTCCATGGGTTGAATTACTATTGCCCATCATTCACTGCTGTTCAGGAATATGCAGTTAATGTAAGAAGCAATTACATTGACCGATTTCTTATTCTGATTGCGCAAGGAATACCTTCATGAAACACCCATCACACATGTGATCGTGCAACTTGCGCCATCCACTGGACCACACAGGCCGCCACCCACGCAAGCCGCCGCCCACAACACACCGGCGACAGCCTGAGAAATGGCCACATCACAAGTAGGTATCCACGTGCGCCCCGCGAATTCATACCGGATGTCGCACTAATCATTGAACAAAAGCATCCGAGAAATTCCTGTCGAAACGCTTGCTCTTTCTAGCTTTCTCCTCGTGTCTTATCACGGTGTCGGTCGACGTCGGGTTCCACCGCAAACAAAGCAGTGTTTGCCCGGTAAACGTCTGTGGAATACCTACGCACGGGAGACACCTTCCTTCTAAAGCAAATTCCTGACTGAGAATTGATTCCGCCATGGGCTGCTGTCGGTGCTGGAGAGAAAGGATCTCACAACAACAAATTCAATTCTACAGCACAGAATATATTGTTTCTTTATAAGATTCAACTTTCAGGTCCTGAACCTCAATTTTATATGATCCGGAAAGTTCACATCCATCAAGCACTTGTCCTAAGTACATAATTACACTGTGGCAGATTGAAGGTATCGTCTTATTGGAAAATTTACCTTTGTGCGTTCACCATGACGCGCAGCGATCGACGGAGCTAGCGCGCAGGGTCAGCATCAGAGGACGTGCCAGCTCCACTACCCCTCACCCACTGCTCACCCATTTCAGAAAAAAATTGCAGGAGAACAACTCACACTGTACTGAGAAACAAGAATCTCACAACACGAAATTCAAATCAAAGTCAATAAAATATTGGTACATATTTTTATTTAATCACTTTGTGGGAGATGGGATTCCCCCACTTGAGCAGACATCGTGAGCGCAACCGCCCAACCTTGCTCCGAATGACGTAATAAACACAAGGGAATGGAATGAAGTGCGACTGAGCAGCCAGCGTATGGGCTCTCCCGCGCGGGTGTCTATCGTGAGCGCGCCGCCACGAAAATCACAACAGTCCAACGTCCTAACATTACTAAATACTACCGACCGTAGACAGGATATCGGTCTCCTTTGATCTCATGGCCCCCGAACAAAGCGTCAAATGGCACCATTCTGTTGATCAGCAAACTCCAGATGCGATTCCTGCCTCTGTCCCTTCCAAGAAGCCACTCCATGCTTGTCTGTGTGAACCTACGTCTCCAAACACGAAAATGAAGGTTTTCAACTCTCCACAGAATACGGTCTTCCTGTTGGCTAATGCTTGAGACAAAAGGAAAGCTGACTCAATTTCGATCTCAAAAATAGTGTCAAATAATCAATTTGCAGGACCATGCCAAATCAATTGTTCAACAATTGACAGGAGTCAAAACACTCACTTCCACCTTACGAACATCCATCTCCTTAATAAAACATATTTTCAAGGTTTGTGTATCACACGCAAACACTATGCAAAGCAAATAATGAAAGTGACCCCACAAATACATCGTAGCGCTAAATACATCTGAGGTCTTGTATGCACTCTCTTCCACCACAACGGTTCAACAAAACGTATCTGGTGAAAAAAAAATTATGACGATCGCACAAACTCACGATCACGAAGCATACGCCACTTACTGTAGGGCACCACTGTTTTTCCCTGCAGCAAATTGGAAATTTGTGGGCTGGACTATGGGACCAAACTGCGGATGTCATCCGCCGCTAGGTTAAGGCGCTATTTAATCTAACTTAAACTGGCTTACGCTAAGGACAACAAAAATGGTTCAAATAGCTCTGAGCACTATGGGACTTACCTTCTTGGGTCACCAGTCCCCTAGAATTTAGAACTACTTAAACCTAACTAACCTAAGGATATCACACACATCCATGCCCGAGGCAGGATTCGAACCTGCGACCGTAGCGGTTGCACTGTTCCAGACTGTAGCGCCTAGAACCACTCGGCTACTCCAGCAGGCTAAGGACACGACACGACACCCATGCTTGAGGGTGGACTCGAACATCCGACTGGAGGAGCCGCGCGAACCGTGACAAGACGCCTTCCTGTCCGCACCGAACGGATGTGTGCATGGAGAAGAACTAATAACTATCGGAAACAATAAATTGATGAGTCGAGAATTTAACACCGCGATTGTATTTTTAAAAGTACACTCCTGGAAATTGAAATAAGAACACCGTGAATTCATTGTCTCAGGAAGGGGAAACTTTATTGACACATTCCTGGGGTCAGATACATCACATGATCACACTGACAGAACCACAGGCACATAGACACAGGCAAAAAAGCATGCACAATGTCGGCACTAGTACAGTGTATATCCACCTTTTGCAGCAATGCAGGCTGATATTCTCCCATGGAGACGATCGTAGAGATGCTGGATGTAGTCCTGTGGAACGGCTTGCATGCCATTTCCACCTGGTGCCTCAGTTGGACCAGCGTTCGTGCTGGACGTGCAGACCGCGTGAGACGACGCTTCATCCAGTCCCAAACATGCTCAATGGGGGACAGATCCGGAGATCTTGCTTGCCAGGGTAGTTTACTTACACCTTCTAGAGCACGTTGGGTGGCACGGGATACATGCTGACGTGCATTGTCCTGTTGGAACAGCAAGTTCCCTTGCCGGTCTAGGAATGGTTGAACGATGGGTTCGATGACGGTTTGGATGTACCGTGCACTATTCAGTGTCCCCTCGACGATCACCAGAGATGTACGGCCAGTGTAGGAGATCGCTCCCCACACCATGATGCCGGGTGTTGGCCCTTTGTGCCTCGGTCGTATGCAGTCCTGATTGTGGCGCTCACCTGCACGGCGCCAAACACGCATACGACCATCATTGGCACCAAGGCAGAAGCGACTCTCATCGCTGAAGACGACACGTCTCCATTCGTCCCTCCATTCACGCCTGTCGCGACACCACTGGAGGCGGGCTGCACGATGTTGGGGCGTGAGCGGAAGACGGCCTAACGGTGTGCGGGATCGTAGCCCGGCTTCATGGATACGGTTGCGAATGGTCCTCGCCGATACCCCAGGAGCAACAGTGTCCCTAATTTGCTGGGAAGTGGCGGTGCGGTCCCCTACGGCACTGCGTAGGATTCTACGGTTTTGGCGTGCATCCGTGCGTCGCTGCGGTCCGGTCCCAGGTCGACGGGCACGTGCACCTTCCGCCGACCACTGGTGACAAGATCGCTGTACTGTGGAGACCTCACGCCCCACGTGCTGAGCAATTCGGCGGTACGTCCACCCGGCCTCCCGCATGCCCACTATACGCCCTCGCTCAAAGTCCGTCAACTGCACATACGGTTCACGTCCACGCTGTCGCGGCATGCTACCAGTGTTAAAGACTGCGATGGAGCTCCGTATGCCACGGCAAACTGGCTGACACTGACGGCGGCGGTGCACAAATGCAGCGCAGCTAGCGCCATTCGACGGCCAACACCGCGGTTCCTGGTGTGTCCGCTGTGCCGTGCGTGTGATCATTGCTTGTACAGCCCTCTCGCAGTGTCCGGAGCAAGTATGGTGGGTCTGACACACCGGTGTCAATGTTTTCTTTTTTTCATTTCCAGGAGTGTACTATGGACTTCCTAAACTGATTCTCTGCTACATTCAGAAGGACACAGCAAGGTACTACTTTGTGGCAGAATATAGATAACAGCAAATACCACTACAAGTCAGAGTCCTCAATGATGCATCGAGAAGCACTAAACACGGCACACTTAAACCACGACCCAGTCTCTAACAATAAGCTGTCAGGGTTAGACGTCAGAGAAACACTCACACGTCGCGGCGCACTCCTGTCCTGAGGTCCAAACACGACGCCCCCCGACCCCATGCCCACCGCCAGCACCGACGTGAAGAGGTCAGTGAAAATTTCTACCGCGGCCGCAGTTGCAGTCGTGGATGTGCGGGTATGCCAGAGTGCACCACCCCCGGCAATGGAGTTATGTTCGAAGATACAAGAAATCAGGCAATACACGTCGCTAAAGTATCGTTACTTGTTGTGAAAATCCCGTACAGCACACAGTTTATTCCCTCCAAGTATTCTTTCGTGAAGTATAAAAATATCTTTCCCTATCTGTCAGGTCATGTGTCACAGGACCAGGAGATTAAAGTAACGACGGAGTGCTGAGACCTACTAGTGCCACAGGACGCCCCCTGACTTTCGAACTCTCTCTTAAGGTGACCAAATGTCTTGCCACGTACCAAGTCTCTTAAGGTAACGGCACAGAGAAGTTGTAAATGTGACTGAATGCATTTGAGTACAGTGCTATACTACGCCACCCGACCAGAAAAATAATTTTGGCAGTTGTACTATATTTACTAGCAATTGTAGAATATGGAACGAGAAGTGATGTCATGACCACATGGGTTGTTGCTGTTGTGGTCGTCAGTCCTGAGACTGGTTTGATGCAGCTCTCCATGCTACTCTATCCTGTGCAAGCTTCTTCATCTCCCAGTACCTACTGTAACCTACATCCTTCTGAATCTGCTTAGTGTATTCATCTCTTGGTCTCCCTCTACGATTTTTAGAAACGCTTTCCTTGACGTGCCCTTAGCGCCAGGATTTCACCCGGAACAACTCCCGCCCATTCAGCCCCCTCCACGGGTATCCGTAGTGTGAGGCCCTCCCCTAAACAGCCGCCAGTTCCGTCAAACTTGTTATCGTCACAGTCCAACACACGTTACACTGTGATGAGAGTCTGTTATGACAAGAAATTTAAGTTTTTCTGGATAGTAATATAATATGAATGTGCGTTATTAAAGAAATGAAGTATTTATAGAGAATTGAAAGCATCGCCAGAAACAGAAAACAAAAAATAATGTGATGTTATTTAAGGGCAATAGGGACAAATTTTCATTAAGTAATTCACTTTTGTAATACGTTTATTTGAGGGAAACAGCAGAGCAAACATACCGTGCGAAAACAATGGTCTTGAATGTGTCATGTCGGTAGTAAAGCCACGGATGCAGTCGACTAACTCTGTTGTCTAAAAACAACGTTATATAGAAATAAGTGAAAGTCGTTTTGTTTATGTAGGTCCTCATATAAGCTCACGAAAATTAAAGAATATAAGAATGCCATGAAGTAGAAATTCCTAATGAAAGCAGTAAGATATTTGCTTATATGACGTATTTCGTTAGTATTTGCATGGGTAATGGGTGAATTTTAACTTGTAAATTCTTCCAATGCCATAAATGCGCTTTATAAACGAGGTTATAAAGAATTGTGGCTGTTTCTGTGTGATTAGTGTCCTATATGCTGTTGCAAACGTCTCAGGAAAATAATCTGTCGTTATTCTTTCTCCTGTCTGTTTTTAACCATAAGATTTATTAATTTCGTAAATGTCATTCAAACCATTTCTTAAAAATAATAATGATGATGTGTATGTTTGTCACAGAGCAGTTATGGAGGATATAAATGCTGCAGTGTTTCAAACGTGTGTGAAATCTTATGGGACTTAACTGCTAAGGTCATCAGTCCCTAAGGTTACACACTGGTTAACCTAAATTACCCTAAGGACAAACACACACACCCATGCCCGAGGGAGGACTCGAACCTCCGCCGGGACCAGCCGCACAGTGCAGTGATTCACGGCTGTAAAACGTCCTTCATGCTGTGCTCGCTCTTCTTCCACCCCTAAAACCTGTCAGCAAAACTATTCAGTGAATAAGACGCAAAACAGCGAGGACCGATCTAGCAAGAACAAAGTAATCTTGATGCCATCTGGAAGTATAGTGAACGTTGGTGCTTGTTTCACATATACTGTCTTGAGTTGTGAAACCATTGTCAAGTGTGCTGTGGTTCCTGTTTCTCCAAGCAAATTATTCTTTGAGGGTAGGTTTTTCATGTTGTAGCTTTGGGTGCTTTTTCTCACATAGAAGTATGTGTCTTCATAGGCTATTCATCTGAATACTGAGTTCCCGTATTTAAAGAATTCAGTGCTAAATTGTTTTTCTCTTATGTTTGCTGTGGAAGTACCTGGCACAGCTGAGGCCAATTGTGCACGGTTTTTGTAACGTGTCTTTTAACTACCTGGCAAAATTAAAGACCTGGCAAGATATTAATGTAACATTCACTCCTAGTGCAGCCGAACGCGGTAAACCACGTGGGTCGACTGAAGCGATGCCCAGGCGCCGAACAAAGACCGGGAAAGCCGGGGTGAGTGGGCGGGACTTGTTCCGGGTGAAATCCTAGCGCTAACGGTTCCTCTTTCCTTGCCATTGCCAGTCTACATTTTATATCATCTCTAATTCGACATCATCAGTTATTTTGCTCCCCAAATAGCAAAACTCCTTTACTACTTTCAGCGTCTCATTTCCTAATCTAATTCCCTCAGCATCAGCCGACTTAATTCGACTACATTCCATTATCCTCGTTTTGCTTTCGTTGATGTTCATCTTATATCCTCCTTTGAAGACCCTACCCATTCCGTTCAACTGCTTTTCCTACTACCAAATTCCAGTCACCCATGACTATTAAATTTTTGTCGCCCTTCACTATCTGAATAATTTCTTTTATTTCATCATACAATTCTTCAATTTCTTCGTCATCTGCAGAGCTAGTTGGCATATAAGCTTGTACTACTGTAGTAGGTGTGGGCTTCGTATCTATCTTGGCCACAATAATGCGTTCGCTATGCTGTTTGTAGGAACTTACCCGCATTCCTATTTTCCTATTCATTATCAAACCTACTGCTGCATTACCCCTATTTGATTTTGTGTTTATAACCCTGTAGTCACCTGACCAGAAGTCTTGTTCTTCCAGCCACCGAACATCACTAATTGCCACTATATCTAACTTTAACCTATCCATTTCCCTTTTTAAATTTTCTAACCTACCTGCCCGATTAAGGGACCAGACATTCCACGCTCCGATCCGTAGAACGCGTTTTCTTTCTCCTGATAACGACGTCCTCTTGAGAATTCCCCGCCCGAAGTTCTGAATGGGAAACTATTTTACCTCCGGAATATTTTACCCAAGAGGACGCCATCATCATTTAATGATACAGTGAAGCTGCATGCCCTCGGGAAAAATTACGTCCACAGTTTCCCCTTGCTTTCAGCCGTTCGCAGTAGCAGCACGGCAAGGCCGTTTTGGTTAGTGTTACAAGGCCAGATCAGTCAATCATCCAGACTGTTGCCCCTGCAACTACTGAAAAGGCTGCTGCCCCTCTTCAGGAACCACACTTTTGTCTGGCCTCTCAACAGATACCCCTCCGTTGTGGTTGCACCTACAGTAACGGCTATCTGTATCGCTGAGGCACGCTAGCCTCTCCATCAACGGCAAGGTGCATGGTTCATGGGTGGAAGTGACATAAAACGATGAAAAATATGTATAAATTGAGAGAAAGTAGGTAAAAATCCGGGGAAATTGAGGGAGTGCTTGCATGTCTTCTGTTTGGTGCAGAATAATTCTTGTACATGGGAACGAGTCTGCGGCAGTAAGAGAAATATGAGAAAATTTTGACATGGAAGCACTGTGAACGAGGGAAAGAGTCATTTTTATCGTTGAGGCAGCGTTCTACTGTATGCCTGTTGAGGTAATACTGACATACATAAGATGGCTGCTGACTTTGCTTTCCTTGAAAAAAGAGAACCATCTGTCTCTAAACTTACTTGTATGTGCGTTAAAGGATCACCGAAAGTGGTTGAAGTGATAGGCTGAGATGGAGTTGTAACGAGGTACGATTTAATGGTAGACTTATGATGCATTCTAGAGAGAGAGAGGAATGTGTTGCTGCAGGTCATTTGACCATTTTTTCCGTTGTTCTGTCGGGATGCATTAGTTGTGTGTAATAATCTGCAATGGATGTGTGTTCTGTGTGTGACTTAGAGTACAGTCTACTTGCGATCATTAACAGCAAACCTCTCAGTCATGGGTAGACTTTCATCTCATGTGAGGTGAAACATATCTATCTTGTTTCAACACATTCCTCGAGGCGAACGAAGATTTATGCAATGTACTCCGTTGCCCAGTCGCGTCTGGGGAATATAAACGATTCTTAAATTTTATAACTGCAGTGGTTCTAAGCTAGCAACAGGTGTTTGTGAGGTATTGCAATCACCGTGTATACGTCTGCTTGACTGCTTGACAGACGTCCTGTTTTATCGAGCTAGTGGCGACAAGACATGTAATTATAAATGCAAACACTGCTGCTATGCATTTGTCTCCTTCTTTATAAGATGCAGTATTCGTTACTATCATTTTATATACCACTGGTGCGAGGATAGTTTAATTCCAGAACTGTGATTATATGTGAACAGTGAGCGCTATACACTTTTGGAAAGCTACATTGTGCATGTATCACAAAGAATCGATGATTTAAGAAAGTAGAATTTTTCATTTTACAGTTTGTGAACATTGTTTGTCGTAGATAAACCTGTAAGGAGAATATATGTCATGCGTTCGAAATATATTTTTACATAAGGATAGTAGCAGCGTTGTGTTCCACACAAATGTACGTCAGATATCGCACCGGTCAAACATTATAGCACGCTTTAAGTGCAGAACCACGTAGCCTTAGGAGTGTATGTGTTTACGTCCTCTCTCACCAATACCGTCTTGGTACTGACCCAGACACTAGGACTATAAAATTTTTGATTTACTTAGAATGCTGCGTCATGCATAAAAACCACTCGTTTCTTCTTCTTCTTAACTTTCTGCTATTACACAACAACACTTTCATATCTACTGCTATACATCGATAAGATGTGCTAACCTCCTCGACATGCACACATCTGGAGAAATCTTCTAGTGTTGGATGGATGCGGAACAGCAATTACGGACTCAGTTTGTCTATTCCTTCACGAGTCACAGAATGTAGAGGTCTACTTCTGGTCATGTGGAGATTAAATCGGTGACACTGCTGCAGGGAGGGTTGATCAAAGACAATGCGCAGAGGTCTTTCAGTCTCTGACTTATCCTAACAATGTGAGAATGCCTTGTGACTACGATCTACATAGAGAAAGACCGTAAATTACTATGATCGAAGTGCTAGAAATTTGTAGATCACTGTCTGGTATTATTTGAGGTATGTGTTCGACAATTAACAATGAATGGACATACTACAAAGTCGTCTATCTACATTCACATAGTAGGTGACGGTTGGTTTGGGGATGATGCAGAAACTGGGAAAGTGCTACTGCATTACTGGGCAGAGTTGTAAAATCTGGCAGAACTGTTAAAATTGATCGCAGTATCAATTGTGATGTTTGTTATTACAGTACATCAATGGTGTCTTATCTGTCCTATCCATCCACTGGTATACTGTTGACTTACATAGCTCGTTTGAGACTAAGACAGTCTTGGTGGAGAAGCAACACTTTCCAGGGATGGCCAGCAGTGAAACAATGATTGCATGCCTGACTGCAATATGATGAATAAATCGAAATGGAACGCAGAGCCATCAGCTATCCCGCCACTGTGAAGGATGAGTTTAAATGTAGAGGTCGTCAATCACCTTCAGACTGCAGTATGGAGACATTCCTCAATGCCACAAAACTCTTCGTTTCCTTATGTTGCCACTGTCTCTTATTTAAATCATCCATTGTAGGTGTTGTGGGAGCGGCAGCAGCAGCAGCACGATTTACATCGTGCAATGTTCATGAGGTGTTAAACTATAAATTTCCTTACTTTTTTCCTCCTTTCTAAGAAACATGACGAAATAAGGGACGAAAGTAGGATACTTTGTGACTGTGAAAACTGCAACACCAAAAAGGGGCATCTTACTACAATGGACTTTATTACACAGATTAGGAATAAGACAACACATAAACGATTAGAATCACAGAAATGAGAAAATAATCTGACCATGAAGACTCATTATGGCGTGAACGATGTGGTGCTGCGATCACAGTGTCTACAACAGTGGTTCCAAACCTTTCTTAGACGATTACCTGTGGGTGCAATGAGACGTTACCCAGTAGCCTCGCCCTCCCCGCCCACAGCCGCGTGTTGCCCTTCCCCTACGTCATCACTAGCTTTTGCACAGAACTAAACAGACGAATGAACACTTCTATTTTTAAAATTATGAAAGCTTTTGTGTGTGTACGTAAGAGAGAGAGAGAGAGAGAGAGAGAGAGAGAGAGAAAGTGTGTGTGTGTGTGTGTGTGTGTGTGTGTGTGTGTTATAATGAATGATGAAGGAATTTGTGGTGCATCGCAAGTACTACCCACAACTACTTCTCAGAAAGATATAAAACATGCTTCCCCTGAATTACTCTTCTCCATTGCAGCACTTGCTTGACCTGCACAATGTAACCCCATTTGTAATGTGTGTGCACTGTACTTAGTGTTTGTTAATCACTTCATTCCTTACCACTGAACTGGAAAAAAAATGGACAACTTCAGGCTGGTAACGCGTTGATGATTATAATAATATGATAATAATAATAATGAAACTGTGTACAGCGCCATTGTAGCCCTTGTACAGCTACTGCTGTGTCTTGCTGTCAATTAATTCATTTACCTTTTACAACGTGGGTAATGAAGTCATTTCTGGACTACTGCAGGTACTATCTACAACTTGGAGAAGACATTTTCTCGAGATATTTAGCATTTGTATGTCTCTCACTTTTATCATCAACCATGTGCGGGACAAAGCACACCATATGTGTGTTGCGGGTGGGCTACGTGAGGGACCTGTGACCTCCACTGCGTAGTGGGTGGACTACGTGAGGAAGGTGTAACCTCCGCCGCTTTAACGCTACTAATTGAGGAAGATGAATTATTGATGACATGTAATCTTTATTGGAGTCTTACAAAACTGTGATAAAAGTAAAGATCTTTTGAAAATAATTTAGTTTCGTGACTAAAACATAATCGAATCGATTAGTTTTTACCCCTCAGAAAATGTCATTACCCCCAGGTTTGGAATCACTGGTCTAAATGTAGCGGCGTGGTGCCAATGGGGGCTGGTGGGGAGTGCACTGCCACACAGACTGAAGGCGCCTAACAAAACACCGACAGTCGGTGCAGGAGCACCAGACGTTATCAGCAGGCAACATTTCAGGCGAACGCGCACGCGAGCGTTCCTTTCCACGTGCGGCGAAGCATTATCCTGCTGAAATACGACATGTGGTGCTACCTGCAGAAAAGTGAATCGTGCTCTAGGACCTCCCTAATGTGGCAGATGCTGTTCAAATTTCCGTCAGTGCGTAGGAGTCGTGATGACACGTTACAGTCGATGACGCCCCAAGCCGTCGCACTTAGCGTTGGTCTGCTGTGGCATCCATCAATGCAGTTGACTCACTCGCGTTCACCACGGTACCATTGCTGTCTCTATATGAGAAACTGAACTACGTTTTGCCAGCGACGGCAGCCACGTGTCTCTGGTCAACGGAAGCCAACGCGACGGCGTGCGTGTCACCAGTCTAACCTTCAGCAAACGGCGTCGAATGGACGACGGGGACACGGCCCACAGCCGTTTCTAGTGCCTCAGCGTCGAGCCGACACTATGGACGAAGCGAAGCAGACGGGATGAAGGTCGTACCGGGCTGTGGCCACACTGCGTACCCTCTCGTCACTATGCACGATCGTCTTCAGTTCCGTGGTTCAACACACTCTACACCGTCGTAGGAGAGTCCGATTGTAAGTCCCAACTTCACGGTATGACAAATCTGTTCTCTGTGTGAAGTTTATCTGACGCTGTTATTGTGTGTTTCGATTCAAGGACGCACAGACCAGTTTGGTTAGAGAAACGCTCGGCACGCTCGCTTTACGAGACAGGGAGGTTACCAAGACCCAGATCCAATTTGCGCGGCAGGTTAACGACTGTAGGAAGGCATTGCGGAGCCTCAGTAGGGACTTTAGCTGGTGCTCGTTGAGGTACATGCTGGGTAAACGTACATAGACAGTACGAGGAGAGATGTACGATATGTGATCAGCACGTATGTAAATTGAAGGTGGATGGGACGGGGGGGGGGGGGGGGGAGAATTGGAACGGAATGGAATACTGATGTCAGCTGCATCGAAACACTAAGTGGAATAAGGGGCGATTCGATCCCGGAATCTCTTTCTTACTAGGCAGGTGCGTTAACCGCTACACGTGCCTAGTAAGCACGAAATTCCGTGTTCGCTCGTCGCCACTAATTCCGCGTAATGCCCCGAGACAGCTGGCATTAGCAATCCTTGCCCTTTCCTTTCCTTTCCTTTCTCCCCACATCCACCTTCAATTTACATATAATGTATCATAGCGCCGGATTCCGCGTGGTGTGTGTTCTTTCGGACATGTCCGGTGAGCTGCCTTCCCGATTCGGCAGGAGAAAAAGAAAGAAAGTTGTTGTTGAGCACATACTGCTTCTTGAGTGAAAAGAAAATACTAAGACGCAAAGGAATCACAGACTCAGTCTGCGAGCAGAAGTCTGTACCGGACGGGAATTCGAAGACAGACGCACCGACCACTGTGGCATCAGGACACAGTGGTCATCGCATATGCAGAGACGACGCTAGCATTCCTCCCCTCAGACGCAGATTCTCAACTTATCCACACACTACTGATGTAGCGCCCCTCGCCCATTATCCGCATTACTCGCGGTATTTCGCCGATTTCTGTAAGAATTCGACCGAGGTGTGCATCTGCACTAAAGAGACCATTGGCCGTCGTCCTCTTAATTATATACGTCTGCTGTTTGTTCTGTCTAGCGGGCGCCGTGGTCAGCGCATCGACCTACTAAGCTGGAGGCGCGATTCGAATCCTGGTCAGGCACAAATTTTCAATTTTCTCCATTGATTTAAATCAGTGCCCACTCGCTGCCAAAGTCCGTCTTAATTCGTAGTGGCTGCTGAATATGACTGAGAGAACAGACACCACACACATATAAGAATATAAGTTTGTACGCCAACAGACACCACGGACCACTTCTGCAGCGACGTAACAACATTGCTCATTCTGAATAAGTTGTCGTCTTCACTCTGTGTACACGAAACAATTAATACACAACAGATACACGTATTTTACTCTGGGATATACTGTCCCAGTATTAAATTAAAAGCAGACCTCCATACTTTGGTTCTAAACAAAGTTTTCGAAGCTTACCCTTGTTTGTAAAGCAACCTGAAAGTCCCCTCACAAATCTTCGCCACTGGAATCACTTCTCCTCCTCCATCCGCTCTGTAAAGAACTCGAACTCGAACATTCCTCTCCACTTTCACGGGGAAAGAAATTAAAATTGAAAAAGGTAAAGTAAAAAAATGAAATGTAATTCCGAGCCCTTCAATACTTAGTAGATAGTACTTTTGGTCCTTTTGAACTTTGTGGCCGATTTAGTTTAAGTGTCTGTGGAATGAACTGAGTTACTGTGCTAGGGTTTTTCTTCTTTGTCAGTGTTGCATGTCAAGTATGTATACCTGTATTTCGTGGCATGTGTGGGATGGTGTAGTGTTGTGTCCCGTAAATTACATGAACGGAGAGAGCGAAACGTGGTGCCGGTACAAAGTCTCCGCCATAAGAATAACAATGGGGTCGCCGACTTCAGTCTTCCCTCATCAGCTGGACGCGTTTCCAACCAGCCCGTCGACCAACAACTGCAAGTCAAAAATTCTGTTCGCCTTCCTGGTCAGATAACAGTGGAGCTAATTTAATCCACCGCTAATACTCGAACCGAGTGTCTTCACGCTGAATGTCATCACACCAGGGCACATGGGCGGATTCTGCATAATTTTCCTCCCCCTGGGAATACGACACATGTTGGCGATTAAAATATAATCCCACGTTTGAATTCAGCCCCTCTTGCTCGATAACGGGTTCCCCTCTGGTATATTGCACTTACCCCAGGCTAGCTTTACCTTAATATCCTTTTTTATGGTACAGATTGATTTATTGCTGCTCGTATCAGTTGCACACTGATCTGCAGCGGGCTTTGATATATGGTAGTGTAATGGCAACGAGCAAAACTAATGACCCTGTCGTTCTCTCAGTACCACAAGTGCTGAGCACGAACTCTTGCAGAATGACGATGGAGCCGGCGTAAAAAGACTGTATTATATTCGTTTGTACCTACGTAATTTCAGCTGCCTCACAGACCAACCTGCCAGCTACATTACTTCATAACTGATCCTTCTTTTAAGCCTTTATGCTGTCAACTGCCTTCCTATGACAACTAAGATAATCAGACAGACCACTCAAATAGATTGAAATCTACTTGAGAAACAGACAGGACTGTGTTGTCTGTAGAAGTGGAACGCCGTAATTGAAAGCCATCTGGCTGGTTCCTAGGGCCACTACTCTTATACTTCTATGTCAATGACATTTCCTTTTTTTTCTGCTATCGTCCAGATGATCGCCGAGCCATGCTCTGTGTTCAGACAGAATTAAATCCTGGGATTAATACTGCTTCCTCTGAGAAACACAAATAATTTTCTGACAATTTCATTGCAGTCTCGCTGACCTGTTTCTGGCAGTATAACCCATTTTTAGGCCTACAAATAAATTTTCAAAACTTGAAACTAGATTTACATTAATACAATAAATATATTGGTCAAGAAAGTAAACAAAACAGACTGTAAGTGAATGTATCTGGTTGTCTATAAGCTGAGTGGAGTAGCTGTAAAAGGTAGGACGCCGCCAGCGGAACTGTTAACAGTACATCAATAATTTTAGTAACAAATTTTATAATGCCACTAAGCGGTACTAAGAAAGTGAAAAAAGAGAAATGCGAACCAGTATCCATATTTAAATGTTCTTCGTTCCAAGTTAATTTATTGTAATGTGTAGTATAATAAAAATATTTAAAATATCAAAAATTTGTGTCTAAGCAAAACCAATTACGATTCTTGCATCAGGAAAGGTATGTAGTGTCAACAACGATCGTAAAATTATTGAAATCTCAATAGGAGCAAACATGTGAAAGTGATAAAAGAAAGAAAAAGGAAAAAATCATGCAAAAAGTAACAATATTATGAGAAGGAAAGTTGCTACTCACGATATTGCGAAGATGCTGAGTCGCAGATAGGCCCAATAAAAAGATTCTCACAATTAAAGCTTTCGGCCATTGTCCTTCCTCAACAACAGACACACACACGCCGCCACAAATTCATGCAAACTCAACTCACATACATGACTACAGTCTCAGGCAACTGAAAGCACACTGTAAGGCAAAAAGTAAGTATATGAAATATCACGGTAAAAAATAACGACATAACTATCGTCGTAGTAGTTGTATCGTAGTACGTTCAGTGACTTCAAAGATGGCAGTGCTGCAGATGTTTACTTCCGTTGCTGCTTCCCACTTGATTTCCTCTTCTTGAGAATGGTAAGGAGAAGTTTGTTGTCGTTAGACACTTACTCCACTTAGGTGATGTTGTGTACATAGTTTCGCATAGGCAGCGCGTACACAACTTTCCCACTAGAGCATACCCCGCTAAGCACAACAGCGCAGGCGCAGCGCTCGTCCGTCTCCGCACTACGAGATGGCGCTGTCTTAGAGACGGACCAAATTCTGCTTTCGCCGATCCGTGTATTAATATGTAACGCAGCCAATGAGATCGCTGCTAACGTAGAACCTTCTCTCCTCGCTGATCACAATCGCACAATGATACCTTAACGCACGAGGTATTACAACGAGTGTACAGTCCTCCGATTAGTTAGTTTGCATTCGTCTGCACCAGTCTGTACCAGTCTGCATTTGTCTGCACCAGTCTGTACCAGTCTGCATTTGTCTGTACCAATCTATAGTCAAGTTTCAGTGTGCACCTAACAAGATTATCATATTCCTGTACATAGCCATGAAGAGAAATGTATAGACACTTTGTCAAGTATCAAAGATATGTGAGAATAAGATTAACGTACCAAAACCAAAGGAACTTAAGATTGTCAATTGTAAATAGCATCCAGAATGTAGTTATGTAAGGTTTATGCTTGTTACAATTTTAATAAATGTGTGTGAAAATTAATCAAGTTCTGTTTAAAGTTGGTCACCGTCAATCTGTTACTCTAAGGGTGCAAGTGGCATTTCTATCGTCTGACCTAACGGCAGAAGATAAACACTCCACGATAAGACCACGAGACATATTGCTGACACTCGCCTACTTTGTAGAGCGATATGTCAAATAATCTGATGGTGTGTATACCGAAGGGCTTACACTACGCACACCACAGGTGAGTTGAAGTTTGCTGGGACCTTTAGGAATAACTGGGACAGTAGCGCATAGTGGGTACTAATGATTGCCGGTCAATGACAGGCGGTAGGTCGCATGAATAACAGCGATGCGTCGGCTAGTGGCCTTTACTTTACTGGCCCTGTAGACACCTGGAATTGCCAGTGGGCGACTGACAGGGCGAATATTTGATGATGCAGTTGTTAAACGTGATGGGTGCCGGGCGCAGTGAGGAGGACGCTCTTCTAAGTCCTACTGGCGTCTGGGTACCTCTTCTACTCCTTCTTCTTCTTGTTGTATGTGTCTGCTTGTGACACTTCAGGATCGGTCACATCCTCCCACCTGCCGGCTTCGCCGTCTTCGGCGGTCCTCGCCCCTTGTTCCTTGCTTGCGTTCTCGGCTTGTTCTATCGAGGCAACGAGAACTTCCCACTCGACAGAAGTGAGAGGGGGGTGGGCGTTTTAGGGCCTGAGAGTGTTCAAGTGAATGCACACTATCTTCTGCAGCTGCGTCTCGGAGAGGGGCAAGGGGCCTCTTCCACCATGACCTGGGTTGCCTTGTTCTTCGACGCGACCGTTGTCTGTGCGGCTGCGTCTCGTGTTTCCACCCCCGTGGCTTCCTGTTTTACTACAGGCCGCAGCCTGCGTGTCGGCATCCTCCTTCTGTGCTGGGCGGGGCTGCCTGGCCGGTGCATCACGGAGACAGTGCTCCAGCTGCCGGGCCTCGGCTAGTTCGGCTACATCTACATATACATGACTACTCTGCAATTCACATTAAAGTGCTTGGCAGAGGGTTCATCGAACCACAATCATACTGTCTCTCTACTATTCCACTCCCGAACAACGCGCGGGAAAAATGAACACCTAAACCTTTCTGTTCGAGCTCTCATTTCTCTTATTTTATTTTGATCATCATTCCTACCTATGTAGGTTGGGCTCAACAAAATATTTTCGCATTCGGAAGAGAAAGTTGGTGACTGAAATTTCGTAAAAAGGTCTCGCCGCGACGAAAAACGGCTTTGCTTTAATGACTTCCATCCCAATTCGCGTATCATATCTGCCACACTCTCTCCCCTAGTACGTGATAATACAAAACGAGCTGCCCTTTTTTCCACCCTTTCGATGTCCTCCGTCAATCTCACCTGGTAAGGATCCCATACCGCGCAGCAATATTCTAACAGAGGACGAACGAGTGTAGTGTAAGCTGTCTCTTTAGTGGACTTTTTGCATCTTCTAAGTGTCCTGCCAATGAAACGCAACCTTTGGCTCGCCTTCCCGACAATATTATCTATGTGGTCCTTCCAACTGAAGTTGTTCGTAATTTTAACACCCAGGTACTTAGTTGAATTGACACCCTTGAGAAATGTACTATTTATCGAGTAATCGAATTCCAACGGATTTCTTTTGGAACTCATGTGGATCATCTCACTCTTTTCGTTATTTAGCGTCAACTGCCACCTGACACACCATACAGCAATCTTTTCTAAATCGCTTTGCAACTGATACTGGTCTTCGGATGACCTTACTAGACGGTAAATTACAGCATCATCTGCGAACAGTCTAAGAGAACTGCTCAGATTGTCACCCAAGTCATTTTTATAGATCAGGAACAGCAGAGGTCCCAGGACGCTTCCCTGGGGAACACCTGATATCACTTCAGTTTTACTCGATGGTTTGCCGTCTATTACTACGAACTGCGACCTTCCTGACAGGAAATCACGAATCCAGTCGCACAACTGAGACGATACCCCATAGGGACGCAGCTTGATTAGAAGTCGCTTGTGAGGAACGGTGTCAAAAGCTTTCCGGAAATGTAGAAATACGGAATGAACTTGAGATCCCCTGTCGTCGGTAACAGTACCATCGGCACTGCGCAGCGAAGGTATTGACTGCGTCTTGCCGCTTGTGTACTTTACATACGACCAGAATTTCTTCGGATTTTCTACCAAATTTCGAGACAATGTTTCGTTGTGGAACCTATTAAAGGCATCTCGCATCGAAGTACGTGCCAAATTTCGCGCGTCTGTAAATTTTAGCCCATCTTCGGGATTTCGCGTTCTTCTGAACTTCGCATGCTTTTTCCGTTGCCTCTGCAACAGCGTTCGGTCCTTTTTTGTGTACCACGGGGGATCAGTTCCATCTCTTACCAATTTATGAGGTATGAATCTCTCAATTGCTGTTGCTACTATATCTTTGAATTTGAGCCACATCTCGTCTACATTCGCATAGTCAGTTCGGAAGGAATGGAAATTGTCTTTTAGGAAGGCTTCTAGTGACACTTTATCCGCTTTTGTAAATAAAATTATTTTGCGTTTGTTTCTGATGGATTTGGAAGAAAGTGTATTGAACCTAGCTACAACGACCTTGTGATCACTGATCCCTGTATCAGTGTTGCCGTCCATTGCGGCTTTGAGGGCAGCAATTTCTTCGGCGGCGGCGCGGACCCTGGCGCACGCCTCGCTGACTGCGTCCGGTGGGACAGCCACGACATCAGTCACCACGGATCCGCCAAAGGCGGGGGGTGGCGGGGACCCAACGGCCTCGGCTGCATCCGTCTTCTTGGTGGTCTCGTGTCTCCATCTAGCTTTATCACCGTGACTCCAGATCTCGGTGTAGCTGCAGCCGCCATAATTCGCCGCGTGAGCGCCGCCGCAATTGGCGCAGCAACGTGTGGCGTCCTTCTTCGTGCAGCGGAGCGAATCGTGTGCTTGCTCACACCGGAGGCACGTCACTGGATTACGACAATACTTTACAACGTGGCCAAGTTTTTGGCACCGACAGCACTGCTCCTTCCGCGCCGCCGTCTTCATGCATCCCCCGTCTTCTGATGCGCCCAGCAGCTGTAGCAGGGCGGCGGCTTTGCCTCCCTTTCCGCGTCGTCCATACATGCTGGGGAGCGAGCGCTTAATGGGCAGCGATCAGCTCACCTCCGCAGCCTGAGCGGAAATCGATTACTTCCGTGGATTGTTCGTTCTCTATGTAGCCTTCGACAGCTAAGGTTCTTTAACCAGATGAAAGATAAATAATTGACATACAACACAAAACACAAATTCATAAAATAACATAAGAGAAATGGATATGCTGAAGATAGATATAGTGGGAGTTAGTAAAGTTTAGTAGCAGGATCAATAGCACTTGCGATCAGGTGAGTACAAGGTTATAAATACAAAATGAAATAAGCGTAATGTTAGCGTAAAATTTTGTAATGAATAAGAAAATGGGAATGTGCGTAAACTGCTATGAATAGCATACTGAAAACATTATCGTAGGCCAAAAAGATATGAAATAAACATTCACCACATTAGCACAAGTTTACATCCCAACTAATACGGTAGATTATAAGGAAACTGAAAGAAAGTTTGATGAGAAAAAAGAAATCATTTAGGTAGTTAAGGAAGAGCATAATTTTACAGTGGTGGAGGACTGTAATTCGGTAGTAGGAAGAGAAAGTGAGAAAAAATAGTAGGCGAATACAGACTAGGGGAAAGGAATAAAAAAAAGCTGCCTTGTAAAATTTAATGACCGCTAACACGTGGTTTACGAATCATGAATGAAGACTGTACGCGTGAAAGAGACCTGGAGACACTGAAGGTTTCAAATAATGAGAAGACAGAGATTTAAGAACCAGATTTTAAACTGTAAGATATAAACAGACCACAATTTTTTTGTACTGTAGGTAAATATGTTGGTAAAATTTGTATAGGTAGACCATGAGATGAACACAGTTAACAAGTTCAAAAGCATATGCACTAGTTATTCGGAGATGAAAAGCATTGCACAGGATAGACTAGCAGGAACAGTTGCAGCAAATTAGTCTTCACACTGGAGACAACAACAATAAGGCGATACATAGTAGGAACCAAGGGAAGAAGCAAAATTTTTGGTGATGTTTGGTTTATGGGCATCAGGTCTGGGCCCAAGGTCTATTTCCCTCCCAAACATTTCATATTCCATTGTAGAGATATCAGCAGGGGGTACATCATCAGAGGATATAACGACTCAGAAAGCGAACTCAGCAAATCGAACTGTCGATGCGTATCCATGCAGAAGTCGGTTCATGAAGTCGCACTGATGTGTATTTTGGGGCTTTATTTACTTCTAAGTTTCATGCTACGCTATTCTGTGCAACCTTCTTCATCTCCTAGTACCTACTGCAGCCTTCATCCTGAATCTGCTTAGTGTATTCATCTCTTGGTCTCCCTCTACGATTTTTACCCTCCACGCTGCCCTCCAATACTAAATTGGTGATCCCTCCACGTCTCAGAATATGCCCTAGCAACCAATCCCTTCTTCTAGTCAAGTTGTGCCACAAGCTCCTCTTCTCTCCAATTCTATTTAATACCTCCTCATTAGTTATGTGATCTTCCCATCTTCAGCATTCTTCTGTAGCACCACATTCCGAAAACTTCTATTCTCTTCTTGTCCAAACTATTTATTGTCCATGTTGCACTTCCATACGTGGCTACACACCATACAATTACTTTCAGAAACGACTTACTGACATTTAAATCTATACTCGATGTTAACAAATTTCTCTTCTTCAGAAACGCTTTCCTTGCCATTGCCAGTCTACATTTCATATCTTCTCTACTTTGACCATCATCAGTTATTTTTTTCACCAAATAGCAAAACTCCTTTACTGCTATAAGTGTCTCATTTCCTAATCTAATTCCCTCAGCATCACCCGACTTAATTCGACTACATTCCATTATCCTCGTTTTGCTTTTGTTTATGTTCAACTTATATCCTCCTTTCAAGACACTGTCCATTCTCTTCAACTGCTCTTCCAAGTCCTTTGCTGTCTCTGACAGAATTACAATGTCATCGGTGAACCGCAAAGTTTATATTTTTCTCCATGGATTTTAATACCTACACCGAACTTTTCTTTCGTTTCCTTTACTGCTTGCTCAATATACAAATTGAAAAACATCGGGGAGAGGCTACAAACCTGTCGCACTCCCTTCCCAACCACTGCTTCCCTTTCATGCCCCTCGACTCTTATAACTGCCATCTGGTTTCTGTACAAATTGCAAATAGCCTTTCGCTCCCTGTATTTTACCAATGCCACCTTCAGAATTTGAAAGAGAGTATTCCAGTCAACATTGTCAAAGGCTTTCTCTAAGTCTACAAATGCTAGAAACGTAGGTTTGCCTTTCCTTAATCTTTCTTCTAAGATAAGTCCAACATTTCTACGGAATCCAAACTGATGTTCCATGAGGTAGGCTTCTATCACTGTTTCCATTCGTCCGTAAAGAATTCGCGTTAGTATTTTGCAGCTGTGACTTATTAAACTGATAGTTTGGCAATTTTCACATCTGTCAACACTTGCTTTCTTTGGGATTGGGATTATAATATTCTTCATGAAGTCTGAGGGAATTTCGCCCGTTTCATACATCTTGCTCACCAGATGGTAGAGTATTGTCAGTAGTTCTAATGGAATGTTGTCATCTCCGGGTGCCTTGTTTCGACTCAGGTCTTTCAGTGCTCTGTCAAACTCTTCACGCATTATCATATCTCCCACTTTATCTTCATCTACATCCTCTTCCATTTCCGTAATATTGTCCTCAAGTACTATCACCCTTGTATAGACCCTCTATATACTCCTTCCACCTTTCTGCTTTCCCTTCTTTGCTTAGAACTGAGTTTCCATCAAAGCTATTAATGTTAATGCAAGTGGTTCTCCTTTCTCCAAAGATCTCTTTATTTTCCTGTAGGCAGTATCGATCCTAATCCTAATGAGATAAGCCTCACCATCCTTTCATTTGCCCTCTGGCCATCCCTTCTTAGCCATTTTGCACTTCCTGTCGATCTCATTTTTGAGACGTTTGTATTTTTTTGTCTGCTTCATTTACTGCATTTTTATATTTTCTCCTTTCATCAATTAAATTCAATATTACTCAAGGGTTTCTACTAGCCCTCGTCTTTTTATCAATTTGATCCTCTGCTACCGTCACTATTTCATCCCTCAAAGCTACCCATTCTTCTTCTACTGTATTACTTTGCCCCATCCCTGGCAGTTGTTCCCTTATGCTCTCCCTGAAACTCTGTACAACCTCTGGTTCTTTCAGTTTATCCAGGTCCCATCTCCTAAAATTGCCACCTTTTTGCTGTTTCTTCAGTTTTAATCTACAGTTCATAACTAATAAATTGTGGTCAGAGTCCAAATCTGCCCCTGGAAATGCCTTACAATTTAAAACCTGGTTCCTAAATCTCTGTCTTACCATTGTATAATCTATCTGATACCTACTAGTATCTCCAGGGTTCTTCCATGTATACAACCTTCTTCCATGATACTTAAACCAAGTGTTTGCTATGATTAAGTTATGCTCTGTGCAAAATTCTACGAGACGGCTTCCTCTTTCATTTCTTTCCCCAATCCATATCCACCTACTATGTTTCCTTCTCTCCCTTTTCGTACTCTCGAATTCCAGTCACTCATGACTATTAAATTTTCGTCTCCCTTCACTACCTGAATAATTTATTTTATCTCCTCATACATTTCATCAATTTCTTCATCATCTACAGAGCTAGTTGGCATATAAACTTGTACTACTGTAGTAGGCATGGGCTTTGTGTCTATCTTGGCCACAATAATGCGTTCACTATGCTGTTTGCAGTAGCTTACCCGCACTCCTATTTTTTATTCATTATTAAACCTACTCCTGCATTAACCCTATTTGATTTTGTATTTATAACCCTGTATTCACTTGACCAAAAGTCTTGTTCCTCCAGCCACCGAACTTCGATAATTCCCACTATATCTAACTTTAACGAATCTATTTCCCTTTTTAAATTTTCTAACCTACCTGCCCGATTAAGGGATCTGACACCCCACGCTCCGATCCGTAGAACGCCAGTTTTCTTTCTCCTGATTACAACGTCCTCTTGAGTAGTCCTGGCCCGGAGATCCGAATGGGGGACTATTTCACCTCCGGAATATTTTACCCAAGAGTATGCCATCATCATTTAATCATAAAGTAAAGCGGCATGCCCTCGGGAAAAATTACGGCTGTAGTTTCCCCTTGCTTTCAGCCGTTCGCCGTATCAGAACAGCAAGGCCATTTCGGTTAGTGTTACAAGGCCAGATCAGTCAATTATCCAGACTGTTGCCCCTGCAACTACTGAAAAGGCTGCTGCCCCTCTTCAGGGACCACACGTTTGTCTGGCCTCTCAACAGATACCCCTCCGTTGTGGTTGTACCTACGGTACGGCTATCTGTATCGTTGAGGCACGCAAGCCTCCCGACCAACGGCATGGTCCATGGTTCATGGAGGGAGGATTTAGTTATATTATGCTTCATAAAATCAAAAAATTATGTTGCAATTTTTATTTTCGTTTTTGACCTTTAAAATTGCATTCAGTAATGACTTAAAACAAACAATTATTACGATAGTAAGCAGGTTAACTGAAAACGAGTGGTGTGAATCATGATAGTGCTACGATGCTGCGGCCACGCTTAGAATTTGTCCCGGTGCGCTAACTTTCGGGTAAAGTCTGGCGCCGGCGGGCCATTCGGTGTGGATAGTCTTCTTCAGTGCATCCTGCAGGCGTGTTTAGTGTTCCGATTTTAGTATCTAGTGGAATGTTTTATATGTATATACTTTATTTGTTTACTTTAGTCTCTTAGTATATTGTGAATTAAGTTTGCAGTAAATACATTTGTTACCAAAAATGCGCGTTTGGAAGTTGATGATACTGCAAGTCAACCTCCAACAATTATTGTATCGTCAATTGCTTCGTCGTCTTCAGGCGAGAACCATTGACAGGCGAAACCTGGGCAATCCGGTAAGGGAAGATCATTTCAGAAGTCTTGGTAGATCAAATATACAAAGCTAGAATATGAAGCATCTACCGAAAAGGTTTTTTGCAAAAGCGGCAAAGAGGAAGATGCTAAAAATCTATTGCAACTTTCTTCAAAAAAAAAAAAAAAAAAAAAGAGAAGAAAATGCATTTTCTTTTGTAGGGTTTTCTAACTGGAAAAAGACTTTGGAAAAATTTCGTTTTCATGAAAATACGTTTACGCTTAAAGAAGGTGTTCTGAAACCAAATTCTATCACTAACCGATGTCTGGCCTCCCAATTGAATGAACAGTTAGATAGTGATATGAAGAAAGGCCGTTTAGCTCTTGAGACAATTTTTAGTACCGTGCAATTTCTACGCCGACAATGACTAGCAATAAGAGGGCACAAAGATGTAAACTCAATTATTTTTCAATTGTTGGAACTCTGAAAGTATGACATACCTGTTTTGGTTAGTGTGCTCCCTGCTGCCGTTGGATAAGCAGCTGCAGCAGCAAATCGTATACCCCTAGCTTACTTATTTGTTACATAGTTTAATTCTTAATTTCTTTGCGTGTTTTTGGGTACTTGCATTGTTTAATTCTTAGAATCCGGCGTATTATAGTATTTGAGAGTTGTAGCATCGCGCTTCAGTGTTTATTTCGTAGATTCTTATTTAAATTGCGTGTGAGCTTCGTATACGAGGTGTAATTTCGAGTTTTAGTTACTGTAATCGTAAATTCAGGCAGATTGTAGCGCAGTCGTTAGCCATTTGTACAGGTTAGTTAATGCATTCTTTGCGTGTTTCCCTTGCGTTATCTAGGAACGGACTCGTGTTTCAGTAACAGTTGTTCAACATCGATTAGAATGGACAGGGACTGCGATTGCTGTGTTCGGATGAGGGCTGAGTTGGCATCCCTTGGCTCACAGCTGCAAGCGGCGCTGACTTCGGTCCCACTGTGGGGAGCCGGACTTGCGTATCACGGGGATGTCAACCTCGTCCCTTCTGTCCCCAGATCGGTCTGCCGCTGTGGTTGCCCCGGTTGCTGCCCTCAGTGGGGCCGAGCCCTCGCCTGTGGTTGACTGGGAGGTCGTTCCAAGGCGTGGCAGGCAGCGAAAGACGTCCCCGGAGGCTGATCAGAAAGCCTCCCCGGTGCGTCTGACAAACAGGTATCAGACACTGTCTCTGGCTGAGCCAAATGCGGCTGCTGGCCCTGTTTCAGAGGAATATTCTCAGCCTTCAAGGTTCGGGCAATCACAGAGGGTGGGCTTATTGGTAGTTAGGAAGCTCCAATGTTAGGCGCGTAATGGGGCCCCTTAGGGATATGGCGGGTATGGAGGGGAAGAAATCCAATGTGCACTCCGTGTGCATTCCGGGTGGAGTCATTCCTGATGTGGATAGGGTCCTTCCGGATGCCATGAAGAGCAGAGGGTGCAGCCCGCTGCAGGTGGTGGCACATGTCGGCACTAATGACGTGTGTCGCTTTGGATCTGAGGAAATTCTCTCTGGATTCCAGCGGCTATCTGATTTGGTGAAGGCTGCCAGTCTTGCTTACGAGATGAAGGCAGAGCTCACAATCTGCAGCATCGTTGACAGAACCGACTGCGGACCTTTGGTGCAGAGCCGGGTGGAGGGTCTGAATCAGAGGCTCAGACGGTTTTGCGACCGTGTTGGTTGCAGATTCCTTGACTTGCGCCATAGGGTGGTGGGGTTTCGGGTTCCACTGAATAGGTCATGGGTTCACTACACTCAGCTGGCGGCTACATGGGTAGCGGAGGCTGTGTGGCGTGGACTGCGCGGTTTTTTTAGGTTAGAAGGCCTCGGGAAAGTACGGGGTGGGCTGCAGTCACACAGGGTGCATGGCAAATACAGGACGTGCTTGGATCAAGGAACAGTCGGAATTGTAGTTGTAAATTGTTGTAGTTGTGCTGGGAAAGTCCCTGAGCTTCAAGCGCTAATAGAAAGCACAGAATCTGAAATCGTTATAGGTTCAGAAAGCTGGCTAAAGCCTGAAATAAGTTCTGCAGAAATTTTTACGAAGTCTCAGATGGTGTTCAGGAAAGATAGATTAGGCAGAATTGGTGGTGGAGTTTATGTCTGTCAGTAGTGGTTTATCGTGCAGTGAAGTGGAAGCAGATACTCCGTGCGAATTGGTATGGGCGGAGGTTATACTTAACAGCCGAACTAAGTTAATAATTGGCTCCTTCTACCGACCCCCAGACTCCGATGATATAGTTGCTGAACAGTTCAGAGAAAATTTGAGTTTCGTATCAAATAAATACCCCACTCATACGGTTATAGTTGGTGGGGACTTCAACCTTCTCTCGATATGCTGGCAAAAATGCTTGTTCAAAACCGGTGGTAGGCAGAAAACATCTTCCGAAATTGTCCTAAATGCTTTCTCCGAAAATTGTTTCGAGCAGTTAGTCCACAAACCCACGCGAATTGTAAATAGTTGCGAAAACACACATGACCTTTTAGCCACAAACAATCCAGAGCTGATAGAGAGCATCATGACTGACACAGGGATTAGTGATCACAAGGTCGTTGTAGCTAGGCTCAATACCGTTTCTTCCAAATCCACCAGAAATAAACGCAAAATAATTTTATTTAAAAAAAACGGATAAAGTGTCACTAGAAGCCTTCCTAAGAGGCAATTTCCATTCCTTCCGAACTGACTATGCAAATGCAGACGAGAGGTGGCTCAAATTCAAAGATATAGTAGCAACAGCAATTGGGAGATTCATACCTCATAAATTGGTAAGAGATGGAACTGATCCCCCGTGGTACACAAAACAGGTCCGAACGCTGTTGCAGAGGCAACGAAGAAAGCATACGAAGTTCAGAAGAACGCGAAATCCCGAAGATGGGCTAAAATTTACAGACGCGCGAAATTTGGCACGGACTTCAATGCGAGATGCCTTTAATAGGTTCCACACCGAAACATTGTCTCGAAATTTGGTAGAAAATCCGAAGAAATTCTGGTCGTATGTAAAGTACACAAGCGGCAAGACGCAGTCAATACCTTCGCTGCGCAGTGCCGATGGTACTGTTACCGACGACAGGGGATCTCAAGTTCATTCCGTATTTCTACATTTCCGGAAAGCTTTTGACACCGTTCCTCACAAGCGGCTTCTAATCAAGCTGCGTCCCTATGGGGTATCGTCTCAGTTGTGCGACTGGATTTGTGATTTCCTGTCAGGAAGGTCGCAGTTCGTAGTAATAGACGGCAAACCATCGAGTAAAACTGAAGTGATGTCTGGAGTTCCCCAGGGAAGCGTCCTGGGTCCTCTGCTGTTCCTGATCTATAAAAATGACTTGGGTGACAATCTGAGCAGTTCTCTTAGATTGTTCGCAGATGATGCTGTAATTTACCGTCTAGTAAGGTCATCCGAAGACCAGTATCAGTTGCAAAGCGATTTAGAAAAGATTGCTGTATGGTGTGTCAGGTGGCAGTGGACGCTAAATAGCGAAAAGAGTGAGATGATCCACATGAGTTCCAAAAGAAATCCGTTGGAATTCGATTACTCGATAAATAGTACATTTCTCAAGGGTGTCAATTCAACTAAGTACCTGGGTGTTAAAATTAAGAACAAGTTCAGTTGGAAAGACCACATAGATAATATTGTCGGGAAGGCGAGCCAAAGGTTGCGTTTCATTGGCAGGACACTTAGGTGATGCAACAAATCCACCAAAGAGACAGCTTACATTACACTCGTTCGTCCTCTGTTAGAATATTGCTGCGCGGTATGGTATCCTTACCAGGTGGGATTGACGGAGGAAGTCGAAAAGGGTGGAAAAAAGGGCAGTTCGTTTTGTATTGTCACATAATAGGGGAGAGAGTGTGGCAGATATGATACGCGAATTGGGATGGAAGTCATTAACGCAAAGACGTTTTTCGTCGCGGCGAGATCTTTTTATGAAATTTCAGTCACCAAATTTCTCTTCCGAATGCGAAAATATTTTGTTGAGCCCAACCTACATAGGTAGGAATGATCACCAAAATAAAATAAGAGTAATCAGAGCTCGAACAGAAAGGTTTAGGTGTTCATTTTTCCCGCGCGCTGTTCGGGAGTGGAATGGTAGAGAGAAAGTATGATTGTGGTTTGATGAACCATCTGCCAAGCACTTAAATGTGAATTGCAGAGTAGTCATGTAGATGTAGATGTATAAGTGGGCGTCCCACCATGTTCAAAACGAGATTATTGATCTGCTAGGAAAGCCTGTGTTGACAAAGGTATTGGCTTCAATCAAGAAGACTGCACATTTTTCTATTATGGTTGACGAAACAAGTGATTCTTCGATTGAAGAACAAGTGTCTTTTTGTATTAGTACTATCGATGATTCCTTAATCATAAACGAAGACTTCATTGGCTTATACGAGACCCCCAACACAGAATCACAAACTCTGATTAATATTTTAAAAGACGTTTTTGCTCGTTTTGATTTGTCAATGGATAACTTAAGAGGACAGTGGTATGATGGTGTCTCGAATATGAGACGTAAGTTCAAAGGACTAAATTGTTAGTTTTGGATATACATCCAAAAGCACGTTTTGTGCACTGCACTGCTCACAGTTTAGACTTGGCAGTTGTAGACAGTCTATAAGGAAGATTATGGCTTTAGCCAGGGACTTAATAAACACCGTAAGCGAATCCAACGAAAGGATGGAACTTTTCAGAGACATGCGCTGTGATAGCGCCAACGACCAAGCTGTTCTACGACCCCTTTGCCCGACTCGATGGACTATGCGAGCTTCTAGTATCTTGAGAATATTGAAAAACTTTGAAGAACTTCAAGAGGTTTTTTGAAACATTTTCTGCAGAGGATAAGGCAAAGGCAGGTTACAAATGTGCAGGCTACCTTCAGTTAATGTTACAATTCAAGACATATTTCTTTTAACGTCTTTAATGCAATGCAATGAACCCAGTAGAGGACGTCAATGAAAAAATTCAATTTTGGGAGTTGTGTTTAGAAGAAAAACCTTCACAAGTTGGTGATCCTTCGCTTCCTCGGAATCGAAGTATACCAAAGAAGTATGAAAACAACGAAATCAGCTTACCTCGCACTTTCAAAACCGCAAAGGAATACTACTAAGCAATTTACATTGAAGGTTGCGAAACGGTGCAGTCTTGCATTACTGAGCGCTTTCCTCAACTGGACTCACAGAAATCATTGCTGTTGAACGAGAGTGCTTGATTTTAGTAACCAGAGGTGAAACAAATTTGGAAAAATCAACTGAGTTTTTCAAGAATGACTTAGATAATGAGAGACTGCGCTTACATTTGAATATCTTAGCCGATATCGCTAATCAACAACAACTGGCCTTTAAAAAATGCGTGATGTTACAAAGTACATTACACATCACCCTGCAGTTGGAAAAATGTCAATTGAAGTAGTGAAGAGCATTAAGCTTCTCCAAGTAATTCCAATCACGACTGCAATATCAAAAAGGTCATTTAGTGCCCTTAGGCGTCTGAAGTCATATCTCTGGTCAACAATGGGACAGAAACGATTGAACAAGTTGTCTGTTCTTCATACCCACCGAGATGTTTTGGATCAATTGGATATCGGACCAGTCATCAACGATTTCATATTCAGTAATGCAGTCAGATAGTCAACATTTGCACGCTTCTAAAGACACTGTAGCCATATTAATGGCGTTTGGAACAATATTAAAAATCTTTATAAAATAGAGAACTGCAGTTTATGGCGGATCAAGGCCCATCGAACATAGGCCGGTGTGAGGTGGTGCGTACACCATTAAGTTAAGTAGTGGTTTTGAGTTTGTACATATGTTGTTGTTGTTGTTGTGGACTTCAGTCCTGAGACTGGTTTGATGCAGCTCTCCATGCTACTCTATCCTGTGCAACCATCTTCATTTCCCAGTACCTACTGCAGCCTATATCCTGAATCTGCTTAGTGTATTCATCTCTTGGTCTCCCTCTACGATTTTCACCCTCCACGCTACCCTCCAATACTAAATTGGTGATCGCTCCATGTCTCAGAACATGTCCTACCAACCGATCCCTTCTTCTAGGCAAGATGTGCCACAAGGTTCTCTTCTCTCCAATTCTATTCAATACCTCCGCATTAGTTATGTGATCTAATATTCAGCATTCTTCTGTGGCACCACATTTCGAAAGCTTCTATCCTCTTCTTGTCCAAACTATTAATTGTCCATGTTTCACTTCCATACATGGCTACACTCCACACAATTACTTTCAGAAACGACTTCCTGACATTTAAATCTACGCTCGATGTTAACAAATTTCTCTTCTTCAGAAACGCTTTCCATGCCAATGCCAGTCTACATTTCATATCTTCTCTACTTTGACCATCATCAGTTATTTTGCTCCCCAAATAGCAAAACTCCTTTACTACTATAAGTTTATCATTTCCTAATCTAATTCCCTCAGCATCACCCGACTTAATTCGACTACATTCCATTATCCTCGTTTTGATTTTGCTGATGTTCATCTTATATCCTCACTTCAAGACACTGTCCATTCCGTTCAACTGCTCTTCCAAGTCCTTTGCTGTCTCTGAAAGAATTACAATGTCATCGGCGAACTCAAAGTTTTTATTTTTTCTCCATGGATATTAATACCTACTCCGAATTTTTCTTTTGTTTCCTTTACTGCTAGCTCAATATACAGATTGATTAATATCGGGGAGAGGCTACAATCCTGACTCACTCCCTTCCCAACCACTGCTTCCCTTTCATGCCATTTGACTCTTATAACTGCCATCTGGTTTCTGTACAAATTGTAAATAGCCTTTCGCTCCCTGTATTTTACCCCTGCCACCTTCAGAATTTGAAAGAGAGTATTCCAATTAACGTTTTCAAAAGCTTTCTCTAAGTCTACAAATGCTAGAAACGTAGGTTTGCCTTTCCTTAATCTTTCTTCTAAGATAAGTCGTAAGGTCAGTACTGCCTCACGTGTTCCAACATTTCTACGGAATCCAAATTGATCTTCCCCTAGGTCGGCTCCTATCAGTTTTTCCATTCGTCTGTAAAGAATTCTTGTTAGTATTTTGCAGCTGTGACTTATTAAACTGATAGTTCGGTAATTTTCACATCTGTAAACACCTGCTTTCTTTGGAATTGGAATTATTATATTCTTCTTGAAGTCTGAGGGTATCTCACCTGTCTCATACATCTTGTTCACCAGATGGTAGAGTTTTGGGATGACTGGCCCTCCCAAGTCCGTCAGTAGTTCTACTGGAATGTTGTCTACTCCCGGGGACTTGTTTCGACTCAGGTCTTTCAATGCTCTGCCAAAGTCTTCACGCAGTATCTTATCTCTCATTTCGTCTTCATCTATCTCCTCTTCCATTTCCATAATATTGTCCTCAAGTACATCGCCCTTGTATAAACCCTCTATATACTCCTTCCACTTGTCTGCCTTCGCTTCTTTGCTTGGAACTGGGTTTCCATCTGAGCTCTTGATATTCATACAAGTGGTTCTATTCTCTCCAAAGGTCTCTCTAATTTTGCTGTAGGCAGTATCTATCTTACTCCTAGTGAGATAAGCCGCTACATCCTTACATTTGTCCTCTAGCCATCCCTGCTTAGCCATTATGCACTTCCTGTCAATCTCATTTTTGAGACGTTTGTATTCCTTTTCGCCTGCATCATTTACTGCATTTTTATATTTTCTCCTTTCATCAGTTAAACTGAATATTTCTTCTGTTACCCAAGGATTTCTATTAGCCCTCGTCTTTTTACCTACTTTATTGTCTGCTGCCTTCACTACTTCATCTCTCAGAGCTATCCATTATTCTTCTACTGTATTTCTTTCCCCCATTCCTGTCAATTGTTCCCTTATGCTCTCTCTGAAACTCTCTACAACCTCTGGTTTAGTCAGTTTATCCGGGCCCCATCTCCTTAAATTAGCGCCTTCTTGTAGTTTCTTCAGTTTTAACCTACAGCTCATAACCAATAGATTGTGGTCAGAGTCCACATCTGCCCCTGGAAATGTCTTACAATTAAAAACCTAGTTCCTAAATCTCTGTCTTACCATTATATAGTCTATCTGATACCTTTTAGTACCTCCAGGATTCTTCCATGTATACAACCTTCTTTTCTGATTCTTGAACCTAGCTATGATTAAGTTATGCTCTGTGCAAAATTCTACGAGACGGCTTCCTCTTTCATTTCTTCCTCCAATCCATATTCCCCTACTATGTTTCCTTCTCTCCCTTTTCGTACTCTCGAATTACAGTCACCCATGACTATTAAATTTTCATCACCCTTCACTATCTGAATAATTTCTTTTATTTCACCATACATTTCTTCAATTTCTTCGTCATCTGCAGAGCTAGTTGGCATATAAACTTGTACTACTGTAGTAGGCATGGGCTTTATGCCTACTTTGGCCACAATAATGCATTCACTATGCTGTTTGTAGTAGCTTAACCGCACTCCTATTTTTGTTATTCATTATTAAACCTACTCCTGCATTACCCCTAATTGATTTTATTTTTATAACCCTTTATTCACCTGACCAGAAGTCTTGTTCTTCCTGCAACCGAACTTCACTAATTGCCATTATATCTAACTTTAACCTATCCATTTACCTTTTTAAATTTTCTAACCTACCTGCCCGATTAAGGGATCTGACGCACTGATTCGTAGAAGGCCAGTTTTCATTCTCCTGATAACGACGTCCTCTTGAGTAGTCCCTGGGAGATCCGAATGGGGGACTATTTTACCTCCGGAATATTTTACATATGTACTGTTTGTGTTTTCCTTTTCTTTTTCGTTTATAAATGTATAGCTATGATGTTCTTTTAATCATTTGCATAGGTCTTCTTAGGCACTTGTGGCTTTTATTGCTGTTCTGAAGAAGGTGTAGTTATCTACGCCGAAACCTTGGTTAACACTTAACAGCAGGTGCTTTTTTCGCAATCGAGGCGGGTTTTTAGTTTTTTAACATATTAACCAACGATTGCTGATGCGCTGCGCTGTTGAAGGTACTTTTATGTAGGACACTTTGCAAGATTTAGTTGTCGGTGCAATAAGGTGATCAGTGTAAAATAGTTTATTGCCACTAGATGTCTCATCCGCAGAAAGAAAAAGAGGGTCGACGGCACACTGGCGGCATCAGTAATTCTGTGAGTAAATTCTATAACAGCCAATCATAATCCCCCATTCATTCACAAGACATCCTTTGCGTTGCGATATAGGAGTCTCTACATAGCAGTGAGAACGTTTGTCTATGTTGAACGCAGGTAGGGTGATACGTGATGGGTGGAATGCCACTTCAGTACCATGAGGAATAATGAACTCGCATTTTTCTTGTTGTTCTATTGATAGTGATGTTGATTACAGTACAGCAACCTGTGTTGATGATATCTTTCCCAGCATTAGGTCCGTGGGTGTGGTATTCATTATGACACATAGTGCCAGATGTCTGTCCTTCATAACATTTGTTAGAGATTAGATTTTGTCAGATTTTTCCTAGGGCTGAGGAAAATCGAGACATGTAGCCATTGTGAGTGTAGTCATACGATAACTTTTTCAGGCACTGTAGAGATATAAAAGAAAATTGCACTGTTTGTGTAAAATGTGTATATATTGCAGTGTAAAGTTACTATAGTTCAGGTTGTAGTATGACCAGAGAAGATGAGTGTGTGTCGTATCATGAAGGACATATAGATTCAGCACATCCATAACCGTGAGGGCATGAGAGACATTTTTTACGTGGGAAATTATGTGCACTATAGATACTGAGATCCGCTCCAGAACAACAGCCATCAAGAGGAGACATTACCTGTACATCGATCAGTGTCAGACTGTAGAAGCAGTCGTAATATTTAATTGTAGTTACACTGTTAAATATGATCCTGGCTTCCACTATTCTTGTGAGTGTTGTATGTACTTCATGATCTGTAGACAACTTTTGTGGCGTTTAACTGTCAGTGCAATTTAACGATGTGTGCAAAATTGATTTACTGCTGAAAGTCTCTTCTGCATAAAAACAAACTTAAACAGTGCTCCTACACCACCAGCAGCAGTGTGTCAGTGTAAATTCAGTGGCGAATGGGCTGTCCCATTAGAATCGCTAGGAAGAATCCATGCTCTGCTATTCTGGGATGCATTGGAACATCTCTCTCGGCACTGGACCCACACCACAGCTATGTGTCATCGCACTAGCAACGATAAAAATACACATACATGTGGACCAGAGGACGACTTGGCACTTATTTAGAAAGACACGTGAGATCAGTCTAACACTCAAAGTACTCTCACATGCCATTGGCAGATGCGTGAGACTGATAGCTTGTGCTGCACCCAGCAGTGGCTCAGAGCCACATCCATGTGCAAGCACCCTTGGAGCATCTACACTCTTGTGTCAACAATGGTGCCTAGGTGATCACGTATGTTGAGAGGAATTTCTGGCAGCAGCGCGAGACTGATAGCTTGTGCTACATCCAGCAGTGCCTCAGAGCCGCGTCGATGTGCAAGCACCCTTGGAGCATCTACACTCTTGTGTCAACAATGGTGCCTAGGTGATCAGGTATGTTGAGAGGAATTTCTGAGGTGTCAAGTATGAAAGGTATGCAGCCTCCTCATGCTTGAGAGACCTGAACGGGCACCTGTGCAAGGCTTGACAGCTGCCAGTGCATCCCGACTTATGGCAGTGTGTTTGGTAGCCTCCTGTGCAGTCCAGTGAACAGGGAGCGCGAGCCTGCGCCTGCCTGTGCACATTGTTTGCATATCTGTTGCATTACTTTGCGAGCAGGTCTGCATACTGTGCTATGCATTATTGGACAGTTCATGAGTTGATTTTTGTGACTGCACGTCAGTGTACTGCATTATTTAGGAGGAGTCCACATGTCTGTGTGCTATGTACTAAAATTATTTCGATGATTTAGGTGATGTTTGCGTGTCTGCAGAGTGTTATTTCAGTACATTATGAGTATTTTACAGGTATGTAGGCTGTGTGGCATGACCCCAAGTATGTCAGAGTGTGTGTTTTGTATCAGTGTGATAAATATACTATCTAAAATCCACCCCTAAATAAATTGCCCCAAAATAAATATACTCTTTCCTCTCTCCAGCAGCCCAGCACAGGCTGAGACATTTCTCCTCCAGACAGCTGCCTTGGACTACATCATGGAACTGACTACAGTGCCCTCTGGTGGCGGTACTGTGTACTAGGTCAGGTGGACTCCTGACCCCATGGCAACCACACTGTTTCCCTCCATTTGCCCCCGCACACACAGAATGGATGATAGTGCCCTCTGGTGGCAGTACTGTGTACTAGGTTAGTTGGACTCTGGACCCCATGGCGACCACACTGCTTCCCTCAGTTTCCCCCACTATCTTTGATTACATCACGGAGTGGATGACAGTGCCCTCTGGTGATGGTACTGTGTACTAGATCAGTTGGACTCCAGACATCATGGCGACTACACTTGATGATGGTACTGCCTCTAATTGTTTAAATAAATAGTGCATGCAAAATAAAGACTTATGTCCAGCACAGGTTGAAACCTCTCCCCACCAATTCCTAGGACAAGGTGGCGGTCGAATGACTTAGGTTACTGGAGGTAGCCGAAATGTCAGTTTTTCCCGCCATTTTCTTAAGTTAGTCGAGATACCCAAGTTGACCTATCTTCCCTCCAAAATTCAAATTTCCCCACCAGTTCCTAGGAAGAGGTGGTGTTCAGATGACTTAGGTTAGTGGAGGTAGCCCAAATGACCTATTTTCTCACCCATTTTTTGTAGATTAGTAGAGATGTGTTGCACTGTCTTGATGGAATTTGAACTTCCCGCCATTTTCTGCGAGAGGGGGGGGGGGGAGGGGACGGAAGCGTTTTAGGTTTGTGGAGGTAGCCCAATTGACCTATCTTTGCGTCAAAATTCGTGATCTTGACCGATGTCATGGCAGCCATCTTGGTGACAGGGGGCATATTCCAATAACTCAGGCCAGAAAGAGTACCTGAAGCAGCGCTGGTGGGCGGGGAGAGGGGGAGGCGGCAGGGAAACAGTAGGTTAAGTGCCTGCCAATCAAAAGGAAGGATCCTTTCAGCAGAACAGTAGGTTAAGTACCTGTCAATCAAAAGAGAACAATATGTTTGCCCTTGAGCACATACCTGCCCCTGATGTAGGCATTCTGATATAACAAAATGTACTGGTGCTGGCCTAGTCCCACTATTAACAGGTACTGAACCACATTACAGAGAAATGAAGTGTGTGTCATAACTCAACTGAAAGAAGTGATCGCTTGATAGACCAAGTACTCAGAAGTTAACGAATAGATAATTTTGTAATGTAGAGAACAATATGTGTTTGGTGAGACGCTGTAAAAATTGTAAAAGTAGATCAAAGCGTTTTCGAAAGCAGGTACAAACGGTTGAAAAGTCTGTACGTTGCGTTAGTAGACTCTTTCTAGATGTGGCTCTTGTAGCTTCTAAAGCGTACAGAAGTTATTTTCTAAAGATTTCCGCTTGTGCGTTAACGCGAGTTTGAACTGCTTCACGATATGTGAATGAAAGCAGCGTTCTTGTCTGTTCACAGAGCTGCGACATCGGCTGTGATCTCGGGACGGCAGCAGAGGGTAGCACGGGTTTTGCGATTGCCTCCACAGCAATCGGCGTACAAATCCACAAGCTTTGCTGCAGTTCATTCATCATATAACCTATGTCTCTGGGCACAATATTTTCTTTTTCGACGGGAGAATGAAACTCCGTTGGTCCACTGGCAGAGGGAGGGAAAACCACATACAGTCTCCGTCTGAAAAGAACGGGAATCTGAAATATTACAAGCAAATACGCCAACCTTTATAGCAGATATTATTGCCACTGAGGTTGTGTCTATAAATTGAATGGTCTTTTCGCTAAATTAATGGGTTTAATGAAGCACGTTTCGCTTTGGTGACATTACATTTATTCACTCGAGGGGTAAAATTTCAGTTATAAAAAAAGGAAAGTACGGAATCTCGAAATTCACCTAAAAAATACATGGGTTCACACCTTCATCCAGAGCCCAGCAGTCAACGGAACACAGCCCGGCCGAGGGTGCTCGGGAGGAGCTGTGCATCGCCACAAGGTCCCTCCTGACACACTCGATTACGTCAGCACTACTCGCTGCTGACAAGGTGACGCTTATGCCGTTGTTTCTATATATTTGACGGTGCTAGTGCTACTTTTGTGTTTACCGTTTCACGATATTACGAGGGCTGCAAGTCATTACGGCATGTTTTTATAAAACACATCTAAAGACGACCATTACAGACAGAAGGGCAACAGGCAGAGTCTACAGTTCTAGATTTCTGAAATGCATTTCATCCGGTACCCCTCTGCAGAATATTAATGAAGTTACGAGCATACGAAATAGGTTCTCAGATACGTGAGTGGCTTGTATACTACTTATGTAACAGAACCCAGTGTGTTGTTCTCGACGGCGAGTGTTGATCGAGTTAAGGGTACCGTCTGGAGCGCCGCAGGGAACACACACGTTTTCTGGAGGGGAAGGCGGGTCGCAGTTCGCGGTTGTCCGCTGATGACGCTTTGGTGTACGGGACGGTTCGAACTTGACCGACTGCAGGAGGATACAAGATGACTTGGGAAAAATTTGCAGTCTGTGTGATGAACAATGGCTGGTTCTGGACGTAGAGAAATGTCAGTTAACGCGAATGAGTATCAAATACAAATCCGTAGTGCTGTGACACAACGTTAATATTGTCGCCCTTGACACATTCACGTCGATTGTACACCTGTATCTGGCGTAATGCTGCGGAGCGACATGAAATGCAAGTAGCTTCTGAGGACTGTGGTGGGAAGGCTATAGGTCGACTTCGGTTTATTGGGAGAATTTTAGAAAAGTGTGCATTATCTGTAATGGAGACCATTAATGTCCAGTACGCCGTATCCTTTACAGATGGAGCTGGTGCGACTTATTCTTGAGTACTGCTCGAGTGTTTGGGATTCGTAGCAGGTCGGATTAAAGGAAGACGTCGAAGCAATTCAGAGGCGGCAGCTAGATTTGTGCCGGTGGGTTCGAATAACACGCAAGTGTTGATGCTTTGGGAACCCCACCGGGTATCCCTGGGGGGAACCACCACTTCAAGCTGACTGCAGAACGATCCTACTGCCGCCAGCATACATTAAGCGTAAAGACTACGAAGACAAAAGACAGGAAATTAGGGCCTATACGAAGGTGTGCTGACAGTCGACTGTCTCTCGGTCTCTCTGCGAGTGGAACAGGAAAGGAAACGACTAGCGGTGGTACACAGTACCCTCCGCCATACGCCGTACGGTGGCTTGCGGAGTATGTAAGTGGACTTACAAGGGATAGGCAAAATAATGTGAACATGGGTAGTAATGGGATGCTCGTGTTTGACGGTCAACAACGCAGCTAAGGCACGTGCCACGCTGGACTGTGTGTGTTCAGTATCGATTAGGTATCAGTGAAAGTTGTTTATGAGTTGTGCACACTTCGTATTTGCATTCAGAGGCCGAGGTCGACGTGCAATGACCTAACAGATTTCGAAAGAGGAGAGATTGGTGGTGGGAGGGGGGGGGGGGAGGCAGACGATTAGCTGGACCATCAGCAACCAACTTTTTGAATGTTTCAGATGTAACTGTTTCAACAATCATGACAGCCTACACAAAACATTGAGAGACACCATCGTGTAAACGTAATAGGCGCAAATCAGACCTTAATAACAGAGATCGAACACAAAATTACTGGGGCTAAGGACACTCCAGGGTTCAATAGCAATCTTCGAGACCCGGTATCCATCAACACTGTCCGCCGAGAACTCCCTAAAGCGAATATTCATGGACGAGCTGCTATACCGAAACCATTGGTGACGACAACCAACGCAAAGAAGCGTAAAGCATCGTCTCAGGTGCGTAAATCCTGGACGGCTGATCAGTGGAAGAACGTCACATAGTCCGACGAATCAACGTCTCAAGCCTACAATCCTGATTGCGTAGTTCCAACGGTTAAGCATGGAGTTGGATATGTGATGTTGTGGGAAGCCATATCATGGTATTCTGCCGGTCCCATCGTTACTCTCAAACGACGTGTTAGAGCCAACGATTATGTGAACAGTTTAGGTGGTCAGGTGCATCCCATCATTCAAACGTTGTTCCCCAACATTGATGCCATATTTAAGTACGGTGATGCACCCATTTACAAAACCTCGACAGTACAATCGTTGTACGAGGAGCATCCAAATAAACTCCAGCGTCTTCCCTGGCCAGCCCTTGTGGGCGGTATCGGAGCGCAGACTCCGGAACAGATTTCCGCCTCGCTCGTCACTACAGGAGTTGGAAGAGGTTCTGATCGAAGAGTGGCAACACATTGCACTGGAGACTATACAATCATTATATGCCAGTATTCCAAGAATCGCTGCTGTATTAAGGGCATATTGGGGTCCAACCCCTTATCAATAAACCATTCCCAAGTTAGTACACGTGTTCACATTACTTTTTCGTATCCCCTGCATATGTCCGATGTCGATGGCATCCATTGCGACGGAAGTCGGCTGTCGGCTCTGCAGCGCAGCGAGGCTTTGAGACTGGGCTGGCACACGCCGCAATCGCCCAAGGTGTCTAGCACGAACCTGCAGACGCCCCGAATTGAACCCATGACCCTTGGACATTGTGTGGAGTATCTGGTGATGTTGCCTCGATGCGTCGACTTCACAGCCCGGAATTGTCAGTGGTAGCTGATGGATTCGCCTAGTTGCTGAGGGTGTTCGACGAGCCTGTGGTAGCTTAAATTCGCATTCGCCGATGGCTGGCGCTGAGACTGGGATGCTCGAATGTGCAACTCTGACGGAATGCTACTACCATCTTAGCTGGGAGCATTTATACTTGTCAAGCCAGGTGTGATATGACAGAGATAGCCTCCCGTCACGTCCAGAATGAGATTTTCACTCTGCGCTGATATGTAACTTCCTGGCAGATTAAAACCTTATGTCGGACCGAGACACGAACTCTGGACCTTCGCCTTTCTCGGGAAAGAGCTCTACCAACTGACATACCCGGACAGGTCTCACGAGCGGTCCTAACAGCTTTACTTCCGCCAGTATCTCGTCTCCTACGAGAAAGGCAAAGGTCCCGAGTTCGAGTTTCGGTCCTGCACACTTTTAATTTGCCAGGAAGTTTCCCGTCACGTCGTCAGCTGTGGAAATGAAGCGTTGTGCTACAGCATCGAGCAGTCTGGTCATCCGTTGACTGTAGGAGGAATCGCTGCAGTGTGCTGAACCGCCGCTGCTGCAGGGCGCATCTGAATAACTACGTCGTCGCTGGCCGGTATACCCTCGGCTGGTTGCGAAGGCTCACTCGAAATTGATGCTGCAATACTACAGACTACCTGACGGATCCATGTCACAAAGAATAGCTGCAGTATTGCATTCCAGAATTAGAACAGTGCGCTATTAAGCACTGGGCCATAATGTTTTGGCTCATTCATATTTATCCCCTCTTCTCTTTAGTACTTCTTTATTTTGTACTCTGTCTGTCGACTTAGTTTGTAACATTCTTCGATATCACTATTTAGAGCATTGTCTTTTCTGGAAGTCTAATGGTTCACCTTTCACTTCCATACATTATTGTGCTCGAGAGTATTAGACTTCATTTGCTCTGTACAACAACTGGTACCAGTACAGCTCCTTTATGGAGCAACACCTTCCTCCTTTTGTCCTAGTCCACTCGTGACATCTTCGTTGCTCTTACCATCCTGCATATTGCTGCTCCCTGCACAGGACAGTTCCCTCACTTCTCCCTCTACTGTATAGTTCCCATGTTTGAAGATAAACGAGTCCTTGTTCTCCTTCCTAATACTCTTCATCAACTTCGCCTTTCTTTATGTTGATTCTTCTGTCATATTCTGCGCCAAGTATGTTGTCCATTGGTTACCAAAATACTCGTTATATTCGAGCAGGAGGTCTTCTGGTCGGTGAGATCCAGCACTGCTATCCGCTCATCTTGAAAATATGTAACCTTTACTTACACTATTGCTTCATTCGCCTCTGTCTTGAAGCAGTAGCTGCAGCAGCCTCTAACGCCCTCCTTAGCATCTACTTGACCTTCTCGACTTTCCCATTTCATTATTATCAGTCGCGATATACACCGTGACATCGTCGTAGAAAATATGTGCACCAATATTGCCTCCGAAGGAACGTTGTTAGCAGCGAAAAAATTGCTTTCATATTCTAATAGCAACTTGGATGACACTTCAGTCATCATTTTACTGGACTCGTAGTTCTGCGCCCGCTTTTTGGAAAACTGGAGCTTACGTATTTCTTACCGCCCTCTTATCTAGAACGTAAATTATATGATGCTCATACTCTCCCAAGCAGCACATTTTGCGTGTACAGGTAACATACACAATGTGCGATTTTAGACTTTACCATGTTTTTTATATAGTAATGATTTTACTAACTTATTACAGACATATTCACATCATCTACGAGTAGCACACAATAGGTGCATTTGTCATTCGGAACACTAAAAAGTTTCAGGACAGCATCACAACCAGTAGTTGGTCGCCATCTTATTTCTCTTCTCTGTCTCCTTCTTTCTTTCTTTCTCTTTTTTTCTGTTTTTCTTTAGCGTGGTCGCAATTTTAAGCGTATTACTAAAGTTTTACGCATATGTTCGGTCTGCCGTGATTTCACAGTGTTCGTTGTCATTATATGATAAATACACTACTGGCCATTAAAACTGCTACAAAAGGAAGATGACGTGCCACAGACGTGAAATTTTACCGACAGGAAGACGATGCTTTGATATGCAAATGATTAGCTTTTCAGAGCATTCACATAAGGTTGGCTCTGTTGGCGACACCTACAACGTGATGGCATGAGGAAAGTTTCCAACCGATTTCTCACACAGTTGACCGGCGTTGCCTGGTGAAGCGTTGTTGTGATGCCTCGTGTAAGGAGGAGAAATGCGTACCACCACGTTTCCGTCTTTGATGAAGGTCGGATTGTAGCCCATCGCGATTACGGTTTATCGTATCGAGACATTGCTGCTCGCGCTGGTCTAGATCCAATGACTGTTAGCAGAATATGGCATCGGGAGAAGGGTAATACGGAACGCCGTTCTGGATCCCAACGGCCTCGTATCACTAGCAGTCGAGATAACAGGAATCTTATTCGTATGGCTGTAACGGATGATGTAGCCACGTCTCGATCCCTGAGTCAACAGATGGGGACGTTTGCAAGACAACAACCATCTGCACGAACAGTTCGACGACGTTTGCAATAGCATGGACTATCAGCTCGGAGATCATGGCTGCGGTTACCCTTGACGCTGCATCTCAGACAGGAGCGCCTGCGATGGTGTACTCAACGACGGACCTGGGTGCACGAATGACAAAACGTCGTTTTTTCGTATGAATTCAGGTTCTGTTTACAGCATCATGATGGTCGCATCCGTGTTTGGCGACATCGCGGTGAACGCACAGCGGCATCGTATATTCGACTTCGCCATACGTGCGTATCAGCCGGCGTGATGGTATGGGGTGCCATTGGTTACACGTCTTGGTCACCCCTTGTTCACATTGATGGCACTTTGAACAGTGTACGTTAGATTTCAGATGTGTTACGACCCGTGGCTCCACCCTTCATTCAATCCCTGCGAAACCCTGCATCTCAGCAGGATAATGCACGACCGCATGTTGCAGCTCCTGCACGGGCTTCTCTGGATACAGAAAATGTTCGACTGTTACCCTGGCCAGCACATTCACCAGATCTCTCACCAATTGAAAACATCTGGTCAATAGCGGCCGAGCAACTGGCTCGTCACCATACGCCAGTCACTACTCTTGGTGAACTATGGCATCGTGTTGAAGCTGCATGGGCAGCTGTAGCTGTACATGCCATCCAAGCTCTGTTTGACTCAATGCCCAAGCGTATCAAGGCCGTTATTACGGCCAAAGGTGGTTCTTCTGGGTACTGATTTCTCAGGATCTATGCACCCAAACTGCCTGAAAATGTAATCACATGTCCGTTGTAGTATAATACACTCCTGACCATTAAAATTGCTACACCACAAAGATAACGTGCTAGAGACGTGAAATTTAACTGACAGGAAGAATATTCTGTGATATGCAAATGATTAGCTATTCAGAGCATTCACACAAGGTTGGCGCCGGTGGCGACACCTACAACGTGCTGACACGAGGGAAGTTTCCAACTGATTTCTCATAGACAAACAGCAGTTGACCTTCAACAACCGTTGGATGGATCCAGACTGGAGAAGAGAGGGTTACGTTCTGGGTATCGATTTCGTGATCTCATTCTTCGGTGATCCCGCCATTGTGGAAGGTGCAGTGGACCAACGCAAGTATGGATATGTCATTGGGGACCATTATGTCCACCACTACACGCTGCTTCTTTTTCTCCTCAGCACGATAGCGTCTATCAGCAGAACAGTTTTAAGTTTAACACAACTCGAGGGTAATGTGCGTGATTCGAAGAGCAGCGTCATTGCTTTACGGTACTGCCCTGATCACCAAACTTCCCGGATTTAAACCCAATCGCGATCTGTGGGGTCACCTCGACCGGGCTGTTCGCGCCGTGGATCCTCCAGCGAGAAACCTGCCTCAGCCGACGGTTCATCCAGAAGCTCCAGTGACCGTCTCCGGTGTCTCCCTGTACGTCAGCGCTGCACAATGTGTCGATTCTGCTTTTGACAGATGGTTACGTAATGTTGCTGGACCGTGTGTGTACCTACCCTCCGTGTAGAGCGCGTACAGTACTGCTTGGTCCGCAGCTGCGGACGGAGAGGCGACAACGGCAGTGGTGGGGGTTCTCTTGCGAACAACACGGAGCAGTAGGCGAGGTGTAGTCCTACACATGAACACCTGTTTCTAGGATCGTCTAAGCTACAGCTAGCGAGTCTGCAGACCATCGCATCAGCGGTCTATGACAATAAGACCAATGGAATTCTACAAGTCATCCATTTATTATAACTGATTAAATGGGTCACAGGAATACATCGCAGTTGGAACAAAAGGAGCGATTTATTTTCGCATGACTTGTAAATCATTATCTTTCTCTTGTATCCATGTTAAAAGCAACGTATTTGACCAAAACACAGCAGTGTTCAAACCATTTCACCTTACTAAAATGCTAATGCAATTGCAATTGCGACATGATCTTGAAACATTCTATTAAAACAATTGAGGACAACTCAATTCAGTAGTTTATGAAAATCTCGTGCTCGGTACAAAAATACTACTATTTTTTATCAACCTCCGATCGGTGCTGAAATGGAAATGACAGTGAAACGTTGTATTTGCGACGTTTAACTACACCTTCCAGGTACATACTCGCCACTCCAACTCTCCAAGAACCTCGTCACCTACCTGTGCCTTTCGAAAATTCCCTACGCTGCTCTGCTTGTTACTGCCTAGCTGAAAACGTTGTGCTCTTAGCCAGCGGGTCATGTGAGCGAAGAGATGAAAATCAGAGGGAGCCAAGTCTGGCTTCCCATCGAAAATGCATGAAATATGGTGGGTCACCTCAACGTGAAGGAATGGAGTGACAGACGCACTTCGCACTTTGTGTGAGGCTGTATTGTTCTAGGCGTGCCTGAGTGCTCGCTGTGTGCTCATAACTGAAAAGCGCCGCGTAGCGCCATCAGCAGGCATCCTAGAAACACTGCGCAGCCCATCTCTCCAACGCTTCGTCAGGTTTCCACTGTGCTTTTAATTTCATGACCAATCAGAGGTTCAAAATAAATAGGTCTTACATACGTCTAATTTCTTCACCTAAGTTGTTGCAAACTCACATTCATTCTCATTTCACCAGCTGTAGCTGGTCCTTACCATTACACAATTCCACTGAAGAAACATGTCATTATTCGTGTATCATGGTTGATAAGAGAGACTCGCGTGTTAACTATATGATACAGTACTGCATGCTTTGTATGCTGTTATTTGACAAAGACACGTTTAAAAACCTGAAACCGTTTATGGCTTACGAGGGAAGTTGAACTTCACTCTATCATTTTGGCATGCAAGCAAAAGTAAGTAACTACTTGCAGTCTATTTTTTCGAGATTAGGGATACATACAATTCTCATCTCAAGTTTAAACAATCATGCACCAGACACAAACTCATATATTTTGCATTTCATTTCTTTTTTTTTCCAAACTGCATGAATTTCGTGCAGTTCCTTACGTAATGTCGAAATATCACAATAATTATGACCATTAACGGTATAATGGGTAGTTCATCATGAAGTTGACGAATGTGGCTATGAAATGCGGCAGAAGCAAACTTATTTTATCCATTGATTTTCTTGTTTTTTTTTTTTTTTTTTTTTTTTAAATAATTTGAGACAGATTGCAGTGGACTGCGTCTCTCCGTTCCTGCAGCGTATTGAGGCCACATCAAAACGTCACATCATTTGGAAGATGGCACATGATGGTTTTAACATTAGCTCAGGTTGTCATTCCTATAATAACAGCTGCCACTCAAAAACTATATCTGTTCATGTGTAACAGTAGTCTCCTAATGATGTCTGGGACATTTAGAGGTCTTCACAGACAAAATAAATGTTATTCACATCTGAACCACAAGCCTTTTATCCAGCTTTACTGATATTAACCCATGTTAACACGTTTGGAGTGCTGAAGAGTTGATGGTAGGCATGTACGTGGTCTGAATTCTAGTCTGCTGAAGCCCGTACCTATGATTTACTTTCCATAGGCTGAGAATGTACGGGTCGATCGTGGCTACAGTGAAATATAAGGTACCCCTAATACTCTTTATATGTTCCGTAGGTTACAACATTCTCTCTTAGCTACTGAAACGGATTTGGTGGAATTCCATACACAACATTTGATAGGCATTGGGAATTCAGATGAAGTATTGCTCAGGATTTTGTAACATACTGCTTACTCTCAAACGTTAGTCATATACCTCGTTAACCGAATACATTTCAATTACCCATAATGCTGAATCAGGTTAACGTGCTGCACTTCTCAATGTAATAAGCGATAACTTACGCTAAGGTGGTCTCACATACCCATGCCCTGGGGAGGACTCGAACCTCCGACGGAGTGAGCCGCCCGGGTCGTGACAATACGCCTCGAACCGAGCGGCCAACCAGCACGGCAGAGGTGCGGTGAGTACCGGAGTTGAATGCTGGGTCATGGGTCAAATGGCTCTGAGCACTATGGGACTTAACTTCTAAGGTCATCAGTTCCCTATAACTTAGAACTAATGAAACCTAACCAACCTAAGGACATCATACACATCCATGCCCGAGGCAGGATTCGAACCCGCGACAGTGGCGGTCGCGCGGTTCCAGACTTAGCGCCTAGAACCACTCCGCCACAACGGCCGGCAATGCTGGGTCATGAAAGTAAATAATGGCTCTATGCTCTCTATTAAGCCCTGCATAGGTGCCTTCTCTAGTAGTTCAAAAAATATGGCGTTATCCATTGCGTTCAAATTTTAGTGGTTGGTGACACCCTCCCGCTAGAAATACCCGGAAATAACTCGCAGAGACCTGTAATTTCGTGGACCACACGAATTTGTTAAACCGTTACTACAGAGGGTATCTTGCAGTAGATGTAGGACATGGTAAGCGACGGTAGTCTTCCTACCAGGTCGAGTTGTGACATCAACTGTACCACCGCCGGTACGAAGGTTACGCTGCAACGTATGGATAAAATATCGGACCAGCACCAGAAATCAACTCTGCATTCATGTCAACTCCTTGTTGCGGATCCCTGAACAGTAGAGTGGAAGTCAAACGAAAAATTAGATCTGTTCCAGACTTTGTGTTTCCATCGAGTGACTCGCTACATGAGTCTGCAGACAAGCTCTTTGATGTGTCGTAGCTGTACACGGAACTGCCTCCAGACTTCGAGCTTCCAGTCTGCACCACTCGTTGAGTCTCATCTAGGTACAAAGCGAGTGTTACTATACGATTCATGATCGTGCTATCCAAGATGCATGCATGTAAATCACCGGCAAGAGGGGACACTTAATGATTTTTTAGTACACTCGTGTATAAGACATGCAAATATCTTCGTATAAAATTAAACGAAGCTTGAGTATGCCAGCAGTATGATCATTTAGATACGGAAAACTATCGAAAAAATATTAAAAATGCCCTAAAATCGCCGGCCGGAGTGGTCGAACGGTTCTAGGCGCTACAGTCTGAAACGGCGCGGCCGCTGCAGTCACAGGTTCGAATCCTGCCTCTGCCATGTATGTGTGTGATGTCCTTAGGTTAGTTGATGACTTCAGAAGTTAAGTCCCATAGTGCTCAGAGCCATTTGAACCATTGACCTAAAATCTGTAAAAATCGAGGAAAAGTTGGTATTATGACGACAAATTGATGTAAAATGCGTAAAATTGATTAAAATACGACAAAATATGTAAAATCTGGGAAGAATTCCAAAATTACGTGAACTGACTGAGAATACTTAAAATTAGAATAAAAGTACCATGAAATTCGGGGAACTGAGGTGGGTTTGGGGTTACTGGACACAAAAGACCCAGAAAAGCTTAAAAATTATATTCTGTCTGCATTCAGTTTTAAGCTTCCCCCTGTAAATTACGAGGGGTTTCGTAACACATACCTCAACACAGGAGCGCAAGCAGGCAAAACATACGTATCCCAGTCCAGGACTGTGTTCTCACACATGCAGTCGAATATCACATATGCAGTAGAATATATATATTACGAAGTTACGGTTTATTCTCAGAAACAATAATATTCCTTAAGTATTTAGGAGTGGAATCAGTGTGTTTATCGAACTTCAGCCATTACCTAGCGTGTTCTGCAGGAGAGTGGACTGATGCCACATATATCAGCCTTAATAGTGTGAGGAGGGAGTTCTTACATGGTGTTAGGATGAAGTTGCTGTATTATCCTACACATGAGCAAAGCTACCTGTCATCAGCGCATGACCTCTGTGTGCAAGAGGAATGCTACCGGGGCCGTGGTGATGCTACTGTGAACAGCAATGAGACTGTTATATCTCCTTTGGCTTCTGATTGTGGTGCTTAGTGTCCCTTAGCGTCCCTTCGTGCACCAGGGGGTGGTAACTCAGTGTATCAACTACGGAAAATATTCATGTCGTTTTTTCCTCGCTCTGTTTCCTAATCAGGCATAGCCACATCCGTGAAAACCGGTTCTACTACTAATAAGCATGACTGATGAGGGAAATGTAATTGAGGTTACGTACGTTTCCAACTTAAAAAGACGTGTAAGATCCATCAACTTCCTAAGCGACAAAACAGAGATCCCCAGACTTCGTTCTAGTTGCTTTATAAGCAGCTCGAGCGGCGTTATACACCGACGGTGCCTTCGTAGTCAGAAACAGCTCGGTCACTTCCAGAATAGTGTAGAAGGAAGTAGTTTTATCATATTAAAATTTGTCACTATAGTGACTGGGGTGGAAAATTTGCACGTTGCTTGTATGTCAGAAGTTGGATATATATGTACTGCATTAGACTATTAAGAGCGTTTCGAATCCAAATAGCTTAACACTGTAGTTTTCTTAAGTAAAGAACAATGTAGCCATAGGACTGTGTGTTTATGCTCAACGATCACTTCTCTCATGCTGGTTCCTTCTTGGTACTGACTACAGTCATTGGGCCAATACTCCAGAATTGATAGCGGAGTTGATTTACGTAAAATGTTTCAAATAACCTTTGCCGAAAGTCCATCGTGCGTAAACCACACGTTTTTCCTTAACCATATGTTATATCACCTCAGCACTCTCACGTCTGCTATACACCGATGTTGTTGTTGTTCAGCTGGTTTCATGCAGCTCTCCATGCTGCACTATCCTGTGCAGACTTCTTCATCTCCCAGTACCTACTGCAACCTACATTCTTCTGTATCTGCTTACTGTATTCATCACTTGGCCTTCAACTACTATTTTTACCTCCCTTTCTTCCCTTCGGTACTAAACTGCTGATCCCTTGATGCTTCAGAATATTTCCTATCAACTGATCCCTGCATCTATTACATTGTGCCAAAAATTTCTCTTTTCCTCAGTTCAGTTCACTACCTCCTCATTCATTAAATGATCTACCTATCTAATCTTCAGCATTCTTCTGTAGCACCACATTTCAAAAGTTTCTATATCTCTTCTTCTTTATTGTCCATGTTTCACTTCCACAGATGGCTACATTCCATGCGAATGCTTTCAGGAAAGACTTCCTGACACGTAAATCTATACTCGATGTTAACAAATTTCTCTTCTTCAGAAACGATTCCCTTACCATTGCTAGTCTACATTTTATATCCTCTCTCCTTCAACCATCATCAGTTATTTTGCTCCCCAAATAGCAAAACTCATCTACTACTTTAACTGCCTCATTTCCTAACCTAATTCCCTCAAAATCACCCGATTTAATTCGGCTACATTCAATTTTCCTTCTTTTGCTTTTGTTGATGTTCATCTTATATCCTCCTTTCAAGACACTGTACATTCCGTTCAACTGCTCTTCCAGGTACTTTGCTGTCACTGACAGAATTACAATGTCATCAGCGAACCTCAAAGCTTTTATTTCTTCTCCGTGGATTTCAATTCCTACTCCGCATTTTTCTTTTGTTTGCTTTACTGTTTGCTCAATATACAGATTGAATAGCACCGGGGATAAGCGTCAACCCTGTCTCACTCCCTTACAAACCACTGCTTCCCTTTGATGCCGCTCGACTCTTATAACTGCCATTAGGTTCCTGTACTAATACTAAATACCCTTCCGCTCCCTGTATTTTACCCCTGCCACCTTCAGAATTTGAAAGAAAGTATTCCAGTCAACATTGTCAGAAGCTTTCTCTAAGTCTGCAAATTCTAGAAACGTACGTTTACCTTTCATTCATCTATTTTCTAAGATAAGTCGTAGGATCAGTATTGCCTCACGTGCTCCAACATTTCTGCTGAATCCAAACTGATCTTCCGCGAGGTCGGCTTCTACCATTTTTTTGCATTCGTATCTAAAGAATTCGTGTTAGTATCTTTCAGCCGTGGCTTATTACACTTATAGTTCCGTAATTTTCACATCTGTCAACACCTGCTCTCTTTGGTTCAAATGGTTCTGAGCACTATGGGACTTAACATCTATGGTCATCAGTCCCCTAGAACGTAAAACTACTTAAACCTAACTAACCTAAGGACATCACACACATCCATGCCCGAGGCAGGATTCGAACCTGCGACCGGAGCAGTCGCGCGGTTCCGGACTGTGCTCTCTTTGGGATTGGAATTATTATATTCTTCTTGAAGTCTGAGGGTAATTCGCCTATCTCATACATCTTGCTCACCAGATGGTAGAGTTTTCTTAGGCCTGGGTCTCACAAGGCCGTCAGTAGTTCTAATGGAATGTTGTCTACCCCCGGGGCCTTATTTCGACTCAGGTATTTCTCTGCTCTGTCAAACTCTTCACGCAGTATCATATCTCCTATTTCATCTGCATCTACATTCTCTTCCACTTCCATAACAATGTCCTCAAGAACATCGCCCTTGTATAGACCCTCTATGAACTCCTCCCACCTTTCTGTTTTCCCTCCTTCGCTTAGCACTGGGTTTCCATCTGAGATCTTGATATTCATGCAAGTGGTTCTCTCTTCTCCAAAGTGCTCCTTAATTTTCCTGTAGGCAGTATCCGTCTTACCCCTTGTGATATGCACCTCTAAGTCCTTACATTCGTCCTCTAGCCATCCCTGGTTAGCCAATTTGCACTTCCTGTCGATTTCATTTTTGAGGCGTTTGTATTCCTTCTTTGCCTGCTTCATTTACAACATTTTTGTATTTTCTCCTTTCATCAATTAAATTCAATATCTCTTCTGTTGCCCAAGATTTCTATTATACCTCTACTTTTTACCTACTTGATCCTCTGCTCCCTTCACTATTTAATCTTCCAAAGCTACCCATTCTTCTTCTGCTGTATTTCTTTCCCCCATTCTTGTCAATTGTTCCCTTATGCTCTCCCTGAAATTCTCTGCAACCTCTGGTACTCTCAGTTTATCCAGGTCCCATCTCCTAAAATTCCCACCTTTTTGCTGTTTCTTCAGTTTTCAATCTACAGTTCATAACTAATAGATTGTGGTCAGAGTCCATATCTGCCCCTGGAAATGACTTACAATTTAAAACCTGGTTCCTGAATCTCTGTCTTACCATTATATAATCTGAGACCTTCCAGTATATCAAGGCTTCTTCCATGTATACAATCTTCTTTCATGATTCTTGAACCAAGTGTTAGCTATGATTAAGTTATGCTCTGTGCAAAATTCTACCAGGCGGCTTCCTCTTTCATTCCTTACTCCCATTCCACATTCACCTACTACGTTTCCTTCTCTTCCTTATCCTACTATAGAGTTTCAGTCACACATGACTACTAATTTTCGTTTGCTTTCACTATCTGAATAATTTTTTTTATCTCATCGTACATTTCATCGATCTCTTCGTCATCTCTGGAGATAGTTGGCAATAAACTTGTACTACTGTGGTAGGCATGGTCTTCGTATCTATCTTGGCCACAATAATGCGTTCACTATGCCGGTTGTAGTAGCTTACACCTACTTCTATTTTTTATTCGTTATTAAAATTACTATTGAATTACCCTTATTTTATTTTGTATTTTTAACCCTGTATTCACCTGACAACAAGTCTTATTCCTCCTGCCACCGAACTTCACTTATTCCCAGTACATCTAACTTTAACCTATCCATTTCCCTTTTTAAATTTTCTTACCGACCTGCCCGATTAAGGGATCTGACATTCCACGCTCCGATCCGTAGAACGCCAGTTTTCGTTCTCCTGGAACAACGTTCTCCTTAGTAGACCCCGCCCGGAGATTCGAATGGGGGACTATTTTATCTCCAGAATATTTGACCCAAAAGGACGCCATCATTTAACCATACAGTAATGCTGCATGCCCTCAGCAAAAATTACGGCTGTAGTTGCCCCTTACTTTCAGCCGTGACATCATACCAAACGTAAAAGTGCGAAGAAAATATTACAGTCGATGGAGTGTCCTGGAAGAGACATCATACCGCTTCGTGGAAGCTATTACTGTAGCGTAAGGGAGCTCTGGTCCTACAAATGTAACAGAACTGACTGAAATTCTGATACAACAGAAAAACACTGTATGCCTTCCTGTGTGTAGAACCAAGAAGAAAGGTATGTCGCCATCTTTACCTTTAAGATATAAACAAAATACATCTGTCGTCCCCTACACTGTGTATTCGAGGCATTATATTTTAGCTCCATGCCAGATCGGTATTAACAGTGACCTTCCAGCAATAAAAGTTATTGTCATGTCGATATCATGCTGTTTTTTCGAATAGAGGGAAATCGAGATATTAGCACTGTTATTCCACTGGAGAATTAAACTGACGATGAGTAGAAAATCTTAATTTAAACATCTCAAGTGCCCCATTATTGTTCGCGCTAACAATTCGGATTTTACAAAACTAATTGCAGGCCGCTTCTGAGTAATTACTAGAACTCGTAGCGGTCTCAGTGAGACAGCCATAATGATGACTAAACAAAGACAGCACAAGCCCGTTATTCGCCTTCATAGAATCAGGCTCACCACCGCTTCCTCTGTAAAACCAGTCGGTAACATAAAAAGCGTGTTGATGGTAAAAAATAAAATAGTATTACACAAGTTTACGAACTGCCATCATGCTGGAGTAACTTATGTCATCAACTATGGTTAATCAATAGAATGAAAAACCAGACCAAGTTGCAAATATTTTACTTCTTATACGATGACTACTTTCGGGCCGAGACCCATTTTCAAACAAAGATAGCAAAGTCGACAATGTTGAAACAGGTGTAATGTGCATTACACATTTTTGTGTAACGTACATTTCACATTTTTCAACATCTTCGGAAATACAATTTTCGACTTTGCTATGTTGATTTGAAAATGGGCCGCGGCCCGAAACTAGCCATCGAATGAGAAGTAAAATATTTGTAGCTTGGACTGGTTTTTCATTATATTACATAAGGTTTGGAAAGAAAAATGGTGATTATTCTCACTTAAAGAACATTGATAAACATTGATAAACGCTGAGCCGTGCACAGCTCGCGTTTACCCGATTTATTGTTTGTCATCTTCTATTACGGTACTGCCGCCTTGTTTTCTTATTCCATTTACTGGCGTCACTAACTTCGTGCCTTACTTGCCCATGAGCGGCAGCAGCAGCGTGTATCGATAAGTGCACTGTTGTACCATCTCTGGAGCAACTGATAGTATTTACGGGTCGTCGTGTATCTGGCAGTCATTTCAGGACGGATCAGCAATGCAATCGGGACGCAGCAGCAGTGAAGTCGGAGACGGAGCGCCGGTGAGGGACCGACAGCCAGAGCTCGTCGACCGCTGGCGACACACGTGAACTGTCCGACGGAGGGAGATTGAAGCGGGACGACCGTTGGTTGGTCGTTCGGTTGGTCGTCTCATCGGCCGCCGTATACTTGGTCCTTTCACCGTTTCTTGGCCTGGGAATTCGGTCGGTTGGCGTGAAGCAGCGACGAATTCTCTGCGGGATGTAGTTTGGACGGGGCCGCTGGCGGTCTCTACGCAGTGTCAGAGCGTGTGGGGCTGTTCCCATTGCTACGAGGTCCGTGGCTCACTGTCCCTGGATACTCCCGCCAGCAACAACGTGGTTTTCAAGTTGGACAATTCTTTGCACCCTCCAGTGGAGTTTCACTTTATTTGGTTATTTGAATTAAAATGCACCAGTGGAATCTTCTGCCTTGTGGCCGTTAACGTTCCGGTTACCTTCCCTGACCATTGACGCAGTGTAGTTTCCTCATCGTGTTGTTGCTGTCCAGCATTGTGTGTAGTTTGACAGCTCCATGTATGATTGGTTGTGGGCGCCAATATCTTTTACGTTGTTCTGTTGAACTCCCTGTTGTGCCCTGGTTGAGTGAAGTGGAAGCTATCTTGTCGGTGAGTCTGTTGAAGGTCGGTCGGTTGGGTTGTCGTCGGATCGTGAAAGGTTGGCCCGACTGCCTGTCTCACCTAAGCGAGCGTTAGTGTTTGAATTCCAGGCCAATCCTCGAACATCTGAGCGCCCTTCACTGTACTGCTTTTTTTTTCTTGTTTGTACTTGTATGGCTTCTAGCAGTTTTTTTTTTAAAATTAAGGTTGTTTTGCCCTTAAGACGTAAGATTCTTTAGGCCTTCAGCCTAGTTCAAAAAACTGTTTCACGTAAGGCCTTCGGCATTCAAAAAATTTTAACATTGTTGAATTTCAAGTGCTAGGCCTTCAGCCGATATGAATTTAACTTGTTTACACTTGAAATTTCTGATTATTTGGGCCTTCAGGCTAAATAAAGAACTGTTGTGTGATAAGGCTTGCCCTTTAAATTTCTGATTAGGCTTGAGTTTTAAGTTATTGGCCTTCAGCCGATTTTGAATTAAAGTGGCTTTCAGCCGGTAATTAAGTCCTCCCAAAGATTAAAGCTGTGTGTTTAGAAACAAATTTTTTTGGGCTCTTGTGATGATGTTTGATCAAGTAATGAAATTGTATGTTCGAGTGTACCTAACAGCCCCTCATTTTGGCCCGTCTCCACACTTTAAACTACCTGTCCTGTCCTGAGGGTTGAGCTGGGCGTTTCACATGTGTCGTAACAGATGGTAGCTAGGAGGAGGAAAGCTGAAGAGAGAAGCAACGAGTGAAGTATGTCAGACAAAAGACGGATATTGTTTCACAAGGATAATAGTTTTCTGAATTGATTACTCGAGATATTACGGATTATGATTCCATGTGCCCTATACATGTGTCTTTCCTCTTCATCACAGATAGCACATTAGTTGTCATACTATTATATTTGCTCTAAAAATAAAATAGTTTTGTTAAAAAGAAAAAGGAAAAAATACCAATACGTCGTTATAGTGTGCAAAACAAAACCGGTCTATACACGTTAAGATGGGCAGTGCAGTTTACACAATCTGCCCTAGGTCTGTTAGAAGTAAGTTGCGTTGTCTATCTTAAGCTGAGTGAAACATTCCGCAGACCAGTTTTACTTTGCCTTTTGTCTCCACTGCAAAACGTAATTTTATTCATTTATTTATCTAATGATATCTGTGTCAACGTACGCGTTTGTCCGCAAAGTAATTATTATATAAGGGGTGACCTGCAGGTTAGAGCTCCGGCTGCTGTTAATAACTTTCATTTTTCCTGCAGCATTCACTAACGTACGACGGACAGTAATACGGTTTCATAATTACCTCGCAAAATTGAGCTACGTAATTAATCATTTGCATTTTAGCACATACGTACCTTTAGTGACAGTATAATGGAACTCCCCGCGCCACATTACGCTATGACGTAGGTAGAGGACCCAAAACAAAAAAGTGATGCCCAGTGTGTATGTGGAGTATTCTGCAACGAGTCGTCGTCAGCATTTGAGGAGGAACAGCGCTGCAAGAGTCCGTGCTGGGTCCGCAGGAGTGCAAGACAACAGTGCACCATCGGCCGACGCAGCGAGTACGAATGACGGAGGGCGAGGTGGGAAGCCGTGTCCCCGGGAAGAAAGAACTGGAGGCCCTCGTGGTAGGCTACCGGCGTTCCACAGTTGTGGCGATGACAGGGAAAAAGGGACAATCAGTTGTGGATCTCTTTTCAGCGTATAGAACTGCTCTCGGAGCGCAACACAGAACGCGGCCCGCTAAACTCCTTGTCTGCTCGCAGCCGGCCGGAACGCCTGCCGAACAGGAGCAGCAACGGAGACGCAGATGTTTCAAGATGATGCAGACGGCTCCATTAGCTGACTCATCTCCGTGTACCAGCGCCAGCGCTGAGTGTTTCACGGTGACGCGAGACGTGGAAGCAAACCAAGAGGCGCAGGCGCGTGATGTGGCGACCGTCGTCGGAGAGTAGCTGTTATGTTGCGCGAAACGCCGCAGAAGAGTGCGCCCAAAATCTCCTCGCGATCACAAGGCAGGCATCTGTCACAGGAAACTGTGCAAACCTCTTCTCGGCACCAGTGCCTCAGTTCATTCTGCAGAGGACATCCACACGTGCATCTGCTGTGGGCCACGGTTCGTGCCTGACGAGCCTCTCAGTGACCTGCTGCTCTTTACTCGGATGATGCACGGCGGCCAGTTACAGAAGGACAACGAACTGATTATGAAAGTGGAACGTTTCCACAAGTCAGAATTCTGTGGTCGACGTGTCCACCAAGTCATCCATCACAAGAAACAAATGCGTTGCATTGAAGGGCGGGTATAGCAACATTTACGGCTAACTGCCCCTGCAGTGAGAACTGACAAATCTCAGACATCATGTTGGTTTATTGGAAACTGTTCCGGCCAAATAATGAAACATATAGGGACAGCAACATACGTCGTAAAATATGGGAAAAAGGTAACTGACGGACACATCTTATGTCGTGATCACATGCCGGGTGCGTGGTCGATCACGTGACGTGACTGGGAAGTACGTCACGCCGCCCACAGCACGACCTTATAAGGAAGTATTGCCTTTCGTAGCCTCTTATTCGCTAGCATTTTACGCAGTTACCCGAGGACGACCTGACACCAGGCAGTGACGTCAGTCTGAGGGTGACTGTCCGGGCAGAAACACGTAAACAACGCGAGAGTGTCTTTCATTCTGTTCCCTATGATTCCAGTAAAGTGTGGTAAGTATGGAACAATGTCAGTTAATAAGATATGTTTAGGCATCCCTAAAAAATGTTTAATTATTGACTGTAAACAGCACAGTTGACAGTCAAAGTCTTAGTGATCGTCACTGTGATCAGGGCGAGTGTTGTCAGTGGCCCTGCAAACGTGCGATATCTTCAGCATAATGGACGCTGGCTACGGAAGATGCAAGGTAACTCGAGATAGCATTCGGACCGGGTGCCTAAAGGGTGCACGTCTAACTGCAAGCCCACGTGACGTCTCTCACTGGACAGTCCGACCACATCATCACATTTTTGGCATGGAACTGTTACAATACGCAGAGGAAAAACTACGCCGCCACTGTATTCTTCATGGGCAGCTCCATTTCTTCTAAGTGGTAAGTAATACTTCGACTACTCCTCATAAATCGAAGAAACCAAGAAGCCAAATATGCCTTTCTTCTCTGAGCGACTACTGCAAGGGCTACATGAACAATTCAGCACTATATGGCAGCAACTGAGTCGGCAAGATACTGTCTGGACTACAGACCGATGTGTGCACTGCCAGTGCACATTGTGCCGAGCCAGTTATTGTTCGGTTACACACGATTACGTTTCCGTCCCACGAGGTACGTTTATGGGGTTGAATCCCACAGGGCAGTTTCAAGCGTTAACTATCGGCCCTAACCTTGTTATGGACCTAGTTCCTGCTCTGCGTACCACAGTTCTAATCTCGAACTGTGCGGCGGGCGCTATCGTCGTAAACGACGTGAGTTTCCTTCCATTAACATGCAAAGCGCTTGTTCGTTCCTCTGCATATCACTTAGAGTGCCTCGGCGTGAGTACCTGTCAGTAACAACCGTATTCCGGGCCGCTGTACTGGGTACAGGCTGCGTGCGGTTCCATTACACGGTCACAGTGTCTGCGCCTATCGTAAATGTAACAGAGAACAAAGCTGAAGTCGGTTACAGACACAGGCGTCTAAGGCTGCTTTCGATAAATATCTCGATGATGTGTTAATAAAATGTTTCCGCTTCTACTGCAATCGCGTTCATCATTATGTTTATGTATACGAACAACCTATAGGTACTACAGCTCAACGAGTGCACCCTGAAAACTTTTGTCAAAATATGAGAGGTACATTATACAGCGTGCGGCATATGAAACAACACTCTCCATGAAAATTTAAGTAACTGAGCATCTGACAGAGAAAATTTTCAAAGAATGTGCATGTATCAGGTCAAATGTTAAAGCAATATTGGGAGCTGTAAAGCAGGCATGGCTATCAGATAAGTCTGAAAGAACCCAGCGAACGTCAAATCGAAATAGTTGACACGTGAACTACCAGACGTGAGTGCAGGCGCGAACCTAGGACAGAACACTGTGTGGGTGGGAGGTGTGGGGATGGGGGTGCGCCCGGGGAGAGGATGGCCGGTGGAGAGGGGGGATCAGAAGGAGAGGGGGGGGGGAGATGAAAGCGCGGCGCCGGTACCCCCTCCCCCATCCCCTCCCATCGGTCGGTGGTACATCAGCGCATCTCATGATGACAACGTGGCTGTTTGCCGAAATATTGTGTCAGTTGGACCCTCACTATTTTGAAACGTGTCGTAAATTGAAAATATGACAATGAATATTCCAAATTTGCAAAATCATCCTATCATTTATTGATTTACTTACCCTATCATCCGTTATATTGAAAAATCATCCAGAAGGGAAAAAACATCAAAATAAACATATCCAATGACTCATCTTAGCGAAAGGGAACTGTTGTTGGCATGGTCATCAGTCCGAAGACTGGTTTACATTAGGTTAGATTACATGAGATATACTTTTCGTTTCAATAGATTAGTGAGGGGATCCTCCAGGATGTATAATACACTCCTGGAAATTGAAATAAGAACACCGTGAATTCATTGTCTCAGGAAGGGGAAACTTTATTGACTCATTCCTGGGGTCAGATACATCACATGATCACACTGACAGAACCACAGGCACATAGACACAGGCAACAGAGCATGCGCAATGTCGGCACTAGTACAGTGTATATCCACCTTTCGCAGCAATGCAGGCTGCTATTCTCCCATGGAGACGATCGTAGAAATGCTGGATGTAGTCCTGTGGACCAGCGTTCGTGCTGGACGTGTAGACAGCGTGAGACGACGCTTCATCCAGTCCCAAACATGCTCAATGGGGGACAGATCTTGCTGGCCAGGGTAGTTGACTTACACCTTCTAGACCACGTTGGGTGCCACGGGATACATGGGCACGTGCATTGTCCTGTTGGAACAGCAAGTTCCCTTGGCGGTCTAGGAACGGTAGAACGATGGGTTCGATGACGGTTTGGATGTACCGGGCACTATTCACTGTCCCCTCGACGATCACCAGAGTTGTACGGCCAGTGTAGGAGATCGCTCCCCACACCATGATGCCGGGTGTTGGCCCTGTGTGCCTCGGTCGTATGCAGTCCTGATTGTGGCGCTCACCTGCACGGCGCCAAACACGCATACGACCGTCATTGGCACCAAGGCAGAAGCGACTCTCATCGCTGAAGACGACACGTCTCCATTCGTCCCTCCATTCACGCCTGTCGCGACACGCTGGAGGCGGGCTGCACGATGTTGGGCCGTGAGCGGAAGACGGCCTAACGGTGTGGGGGACCGTAGCCCAGCTTCATGGAGACGGTTGCGAATGGTCCTCGCCGATACCCCAGGAGCAACAGTGTACCTAATTTGCTGGGAAGTGGCGGTGCGGTCCCCTACGGCACTGCGTAGGATCGTACGGTCTTGGCGTGCATCCGTGCGTCGCTGCGGTCCGGTCCCAGGTCGACGGGCACGTGCACCTTCCGCCGACCACTGTCGACAACATCGATGTACTGTGGATACCTCACGCCCCACGTGTTGAGCAATTCGGCGGTACGTCCACCCGGCCTCCCGCATGCCCACTATACGCCCTCGCTCAAAGTCCGTCAACTGCACATACGGTTCACGTCCACGCTGTCGGGGCATGCTACCAGTGTTAAAGACTGCGATGGAGCTCCGAATGCCACGGCAAACTGGCTGACACTGACGGCGGCGGTGCACAAATGCTGCGCAGCTAGCGCCATTCGACGGCCAACACCGCGGTTCCTGGTGTGTCCGCTGTGCCGTGCGTGTGATCATTGCTTGTACAGCCCTCTCGCAGTGTCCGGAGCAAGTATGGTGGGTCTGACACACCGGTGTCAATGTGTTCTTTTTTCCATTTCCAGGAGTGTACGTCAAAGAACAAGAGTACACAACAAATTTTACGAAGACAAATAGATATGCAAATATCCCTTCCACAGACCCAAAGTGAAGCAGTTGTTGTTGATGTGGATTAAGTCAATCTAAGGTATATTTTCACTTAAAGTGTGATAACAGACGTGTCACAAAACATATTGATGTTCAGTATACCAAGGTGCATATCATGCTGGTATATTATGCTGGCATATAATACTGGACTAGCCATGCATCCACAAATAGAACAATCATTTTACAACACTTTTACAACATCGGTGCATATTATAATTCTTACGTTATTCTAGCTATGCATAATCAGATAGAACACTCATCTTGCAGCACTTATTTACAAACGTTGCATAACTACAATGAATTCGTACAGAAGACTAATTGGACGTAATACTCGATTTATTTGATATTATTAGTTATATACAGACATCAGTCGGATCTGCTAAGAAATTCATCAATGGAGTAGAATGAGTTGTTACCAATAAATCATTTACACCCCTCTTAGGCGGACCTTTATTGGTAGTTAAACTTTCTTATGGCTGCTGGAAAGTTATTGAAAATGTGTGTGCCTGAATAATGGCCGCATTTGTCGTCGAAGGTAAGTGACTTTAAATCTTTGCCAAGATTATTCTTATTTCTGTTATCGGTTTTATAAACTGACCTCTTGTTTTCAGAAGAAGTATACCTTTAATGACACATTTCATAAAGTAATAAGTATATTTCAAAGCAACATATAGTATCACTACCGGTTTCCGTGAGATCACCGAAGTTAAGCGTTGTCGGGCGTGGTCGGCACTTGGACGGGTGACCATCCAGCCGCCATGCGCTGTTGCCGTTTCTCGGGGTGCACTCAGTCTCGTGATGCCAATTGAGGAGCTACTCGACGGAATAGTAGCGGCTCCGGTCAAAGAAAGCCATCATAACGACCGGGAGAGCAGTGTGCTGACAACATGCTCCTCCTATCCGCATCCTCAACTGAGGATGACACGGCTGTCGGACAGATGACAGATAGACAGATGACGTTCTTCAGTTGTCACCACAGATAACTATTGTAACGCATTTTCAGATTCGGGATACTTTAGCTTAACTGGATGATCTACCGCAATAATAAAATCCCAAGTGGCATTATGGAAGAAAAGTAAGCACACTATGCCAACTTTTCTTATCCCTGACAAAATTTGCGTTACAAATAGTGTCCTCTTTTGCGTGCTTCAGCAGTTTTGTGGTGTCCTCCTCTCAGCTGAATTTTTCAACAAAGTGTACGCCAAAGAATTTAACACTATAAAATTCTTTAATCTGATTGTCGTCGTACTTTAGGCATATACAGCAAGTTTTAGAAGTTCTGGACTGCATGTAGAGTGTTTTTTCAATGTTTAGTGACAAATAATTGGTTAAGAACAATTTATTAAGAACCATGAAAATTTGATTAATCGATATTTCTAACCTTAAACTTGTCGCTACAATACAAAAATTGCTACAACACATCTGTATGATTTCACTAGGTTTTGTTTTCTGTAGTGTTACTTATGGCAGAATGGGCATGTGTAAGCAGTGAGCCTGTTATTCACTCATATAGGTGTATGAAAGGGAAGCAGTGGTCAAGAGGGCACTCCCCCCTCTCATTCCGGTAGCATCCGTAGCGTCAGGAGAAGACGCACTTGCAGTGCAGCGAGAATCCACACACCTCAGTAACTAGATGGGAGTGAGAGAAATTATATGACACACTGCTGGCTACTTCTATTTGGAAACTTTTGCTGGCAGTGATGGATTAATTCTTAAGACTGGTATTCACATATTATCAGTCCAGTTAAGTATAGCCAAACGGCGAGGGAACATGCAGTGCAATATCAGCACACACAGCGTACAGTAAAATATCTATTGAACATCAGATTACTATGGCTAGAACTGTTTGTAAGCTAAATGTGTAACATCCAAGTATGTAGCGAATTTGTTTATATGTCTTAGTACAATGAAGATGCTACAATGAATTGAAGTGAATTGCATACGACAAAATAACATACTACTTATACGCCATAGCCAAAACCTGGAAGTGATTACTATACAGTTCATTTGGCAAGTAAAATAAAACACCGATGTAAGTTGTGGAACGATGGAGCTGTGCGTGCACTTTTCATATCAAATTGATATGCAAATTAATTGATATGACATCATGCCAGCATGTGTGCCCCGCACCCTCCCACACCCATCCCTTCCCATCTCCCTCCCCAACCTGCCCTATTGATGCCAAATTCTAATTTTGGCGAGAATCTGGAATTGTGGTGGGAAATTCAAGCAAATGGGCAAATGGTGCGAATTTTAGAATGGCAGGAATTTCTTTCCATCAAGGCTTTGCTGACGTCCCACCACACACACACCATCTGGGAATTGATTGGGAATTTAAAACGACAGGTGTCATTCCTGGGACTCGAATCTCAGGCCTTCAGGGTGGAAAGACCAGGTTCACTCGCCAACACAGGAAAACTGTCTAGTTGCAGAACAGGAATGTTAGGACAGTGTACTTTATTTTGTATGTGAAACTGAATTGAAGATCAGTCCCAATTACATAATTAATCATAAAGATTTGGCCTAATTACACAACAGTATGCACAGCATTACAAAACGTGCGGTTAAAATCGCAATACAGCTCAAAAATTGACGATTTCATACAACTGGTGTCATCCAGGTGGGAAACAAAAATCACAATACCACTCGAAATTTGTGTCAGACGTACTCCAACTCTATGCAGAGTTGTCCATTGATAGTGACCGTGCCAAATATCTCACGAAATAAGCATCAAACGAAAAAACTACAAAGAATGAAACTCGCCTAGCTTGGCGCTATGGTTGGCACGCTAGAGGGCGCTGCCATAGGTCAAACGGATATCAACTGAGTTTTTTTTTAAAATAGGAACCTCCATTTTTTATTACAAATTCGTGTAGTACGTAAAGAAATATGAATGTTTTAGTTGGACCACTTGTTTCACTTTGTGATAGATGGCGCTGTAATAATCGCAAACATATAAGTACGTGGTATCACGCAACATTCCGCCAGTGCGGACGGTATTTGCTTCGTGATACGTTGCCCGTGTTAAAATGGAACGTTTACCAATTACGGAAAACTTCGATATCGTGTTGTGTATGGGTATTGTGATCAAAATGCCCAACGGGGGTGTGCTATTTATGCTGCTTGGTATCCTGGACGACATCATCCAAGTCTCCCCACCGTTCGCCAGATTGTTAAGTTATTTAAGAAAACAGAAATGTGAAACGTCAACCACGACGTGCAACAAATGATGATGCCAAAGTAGTTGTTTTAGTTGCTGTCGCGCCTAATCCGCACATTAGTAACAGACAAATTGCACGAGAATCGGGAATCTCAAAAACGTCGGTGTTGAGAACGCTACATCAACATCGATTGCACCCGTACGATATTTCTATGCACCAGGAATTGCACGGCAACAAGTTTGAACGTCGTTTACAATTCTGCCACTGGGCACAAGAGAAATTACGGGACGTTGACAGATATTTTGCATGCGTTTTGTTGAGCGACGAAGCGTCGTTCACCAACAGCTGGCCGGCCGCAGTGGTCTCGCGGTTCTAGGCGCGCAGTCCGGAGCCGTGCGACTGCTACGGTCGCAGGTTCGAATCCTGCCTCGGGCATGGATGTGTGTGATGTCCTTAGGTTAGTTATGTTTAAGTAGTTCTAAGTTCTAGGGGATTAATGACCACAGCAGTTGAGTCCCATAGTGCTCAGAGCCATTTGAACAATTTTTGAACCAACAGCTGTAACGTAAACCGGCATAATACGCACTACTGGACAACGGAAAATCCACGATGGCTGCGACAAGTGGCACATCAGCGACCTTGGCGGGTTAATGTATGGTGCGGCATTATGGGAGAAAGGATAATTGGCCCCCATTTTATCGATGGCAATCTAAATGGTGCAATGTATGCTGATTTCCTACGTAATGTTCTACCGATGTTACTACAAGATGTTTCACTGCATGACAGAATGGCGATGTACTTCCAACATGATGGATGTCCAGCACATAGTTCGCGTGCGGTTGAAGCGGTATTGAATAGCATATTTCGTGACAGGTGGATTGGTCGTCGAAGCATGGCCCGCACTTTCACTGGATCTGACGTCCCGGATTTCTTTCTGTGCGGAAAGTTGAAGGATATTTGCTATCGTGATCCAGCGACAACGCCTGACAACATGCGCCCGCGCATTGTCAATGCGTGTGTGAACATTACGGAAGGCGAACTACTCGCTCTTGAGCGGAATGTCGTTACACGTATTGCCAAATGCATTTAGGTTGACGGACATTATTTTGAGCATTTATTGCATTAATGTGGTATTTACAGGTAATCACGCTGCAACAACATTCGTTCTCAGAAATGATAAGTTCACAAAGGTACATGTATCACATTGGAACAACTGAAATAAAATGTTCAAACGTACCTACGTTCTGTATTTTAATTTAAAAAACCTACCTGTTACCAAATGTTCGTCTAAAATTGTGAGCCGTATGTTTGTGACTATTACAGCGCCACCTATGACAAAGCGAAAAAGTGGTCCAACTAAAACGTTCGTATTTCTTTACGTACTACACGAATATGTAATAAAAATGGGTGTCCCTACTATAAAAAGAAGAAAACGCAGTTGATATCCGTTTGACCTATGGCAGCGCCAACTACCGGGACAACCATAGCGCCATCTTGTTTCCCCCTTCGACCTAGACAAGTTTCGTTGTATGCAGTTTTCTCGTTTGATGCTTATTTCGTGGGATATTTGGCCCGGTCACGACCAGTGGACCACCCTGTACACGACGACCCCTTCACCTAAAAGTTGGTGGGAAAAGTCTGGGGTGGAAGATATTATTTTTATTTTTGGTGAGAATTGTGTTCAGCTGATGAGATGCTGTTGGGCAGATAGGTGTTTTTAGTAAGTGCATTAACTGTAATAAACAGCAGACGACCGTGTCTTTAGCTGCCTGATGTTGGAGTTCGCTACAGACGCCTTCCACTGCATTTCTCAACAGGCACCCTGAAACCCAGGTGTTCAAAATTAAGGAAGGCCAATACATGCTACTACAACTGATGGAAAATGCTTTACTGTTCTAGTTACACCCCGAAATTGTCGTGGAACACTCGTAAGCAATGGGGCAGAATGCAGAACATGCACTGGGGATTCGGAAAACTCATCACAATAACACAACTGACACACAACAACACAACTCAAAAGCCATCCCCGGAAGATTGCACCAAGAGAGATGGGTGGCAGTTGCAGTTGTGTTCTCCTTGATATGCGGTCATCAAACAACCAGCTTAGGGCTAGTCTTACCTGCCCCCTGTCACTCCTCTCATCCCTCCCTCTCCTCACCATAGGTAGGGATCCAGGCCTATTCTATCTAATAGTTGATGGTCCGCAAAGAGATACATCTGATGGCAGTGGTATAATGTCTCCAGTATGCAGAAATCCGTCACAGATGGACGCTTCCTGCGATCTGTTAAATGTATTTCTTGAAAAGCCTCTACCCAATGGAACAACAACGAAGTTCCGTAGAACTCTCCAGATTGCTTCTTGAAATGTCCACTGGTTAGGAAATGGTCAGCTGCTTGGGCTTCTGCATCTTACCACACAAACCGCCCAGCAAGCGAACAGCGGGACACGTGGGTGGGGGCAGTCAGTGCTATCGATGCCGGCCTACACAACAGGCCGCGATGCTGGCGGGCCACAGAACGCAGCCAGGTAAACGACAACTACCCCAACTGCAAGCGGTTTGTCTAAAACGGCACGGACACACACCGCCAGTACCCACCCCCACAAGGGCCACCATTCTGGGAGGGAAAATACTTCACTGTAACAGTTGTATTCAATGCCAAGTCTACTCTTATAAGCGAGCATCTTTTAAAAAAGGAAACAGAATCGTAACGGTAATACATGTCCTGTTTCCACGAAAATAGTCACAATCGATTTCCTTTTAGTTTTACGAGCAAAATGCGAATAGTTTTTTTATGTTCATCTGCAGGATATAGCTCGCATATCTCTCTCTCTGCCCTCCTTCCATTACTTTGTAACATTCGACGAATTGAAAAAAAAAAAAAAAACTACAGCACTGCTGCCCATTACAGATGACCTAAGTGCAGACGTTGGTGCTCTATAGCGACACATCTAACACATGTATTTACTTACCTCACATCTCCTACATAACCTTAAAATCGAAAAAAATAATTTCCGAAAGAATAACTTCCTCCATTGGGTGTAGAAAAATATCCGCTACCAGTCACAATAAAGGTTATTTATTTGTCACACGACCGGTTTCGGGCTTGCGCCCATCTTCAGGTGTTTATACATTCGTGTACATATTTGTATTGTTGGAGATCACTGTATAAATACAAAAAAAAAATTGCTGGTGACTACACAGATACGAGTGGGACAATTGTAAGTAGTAAGGCAGCATTTGACGAAAAAATATCTGTACTTACATAAAGATGAAGCACCATTATTACAGTTATACTATGGTGATAGTTTTCCCACTTAGTTACACACTTATGGTCATTTTCACGTCCATATTTCAGTTTTAGCAAGTATACCTTCATATTACACTATTATTATGTGCACTCGTGAAATACACGATGTTTACGTACAAACATGTGGGCTGTGATCAAAAAACTTAGATGTAGAATATGTAAAGATGTTGCTCATACAGAAACTTGTAGGTTATGGTCAAAGAAATTAGCCACAGGAAGTGCTAGGGTGTTGCATGTATATAAATTTAAAAAGCTGTTATACAATTCGACGTTTTTTGATACACATTATGAAGTTTGTTTTATTCACATTTTTGTCGAATAACTTAGATCTCCTCCCCCCATGAGCCATGGACCTTGCCGTTGGTGGGGAGGCTTGCGTGCCTCAGCGATACAGATACCCCTACCATAGGTGCAACCACAACGGAGGGGTATCTGTTGAGAGGCCAGACAAACGTGTGGTTCCTGAAGAGGGGCAGCAGCCTTTTCAGTAGTTGCAGGGGCAACAGTCTGGATGATTGACTGATCTGGCCTTGTAACAATAACCAAAACGGCCTTGCTGTATTGGTACTGCGAACGGCTGAAAGCAAGGGGAAACTACGGCCGTAATTTTCCCGAGGGCATGCAGCTTTACTGTATGATTAAATGATGATGGCGTCCTCTTGGGTAAAATATTCCGGAGGTAAAATAGTCCCCCATTCATATCTCCGGGCGGGGACTACTCAAGAGGATGTCGTTATCAGGAGAAAGAAAACTGGCATTCTACGGATCAGAGCGTGGAATGTCAGATCCCTTAATCGGGCAGGTAGGTTAGAAAATTTAAAAAGGGAAATGGATAGGTTAAAGTTAGATATGGTGGGAATTAATGAAGTTAGGTGGCAGGAGCAACAAGACTTCCGGTCAGGTGACTACAGGGTTATAAACACAAAATCAAATAGGGGTAATGCAGGAGTAGGTTTAATAATGAATAGGAAAATACGAATGCGGGTAAGCTACAACAAACAGCATAGTGAACGCATTATTGTGGCCAAAGTAGACACAAAGCCCACACTTAGTACAGTAGCACAAGTTTATATGCCAACTAGCTCTGCAGATGACGAAGAAATTGATGAAATGTATCATGAAATAAAAGAAATTATTCAGACAGTGAAGGGAGACGAAATTTTAATAGTCATGGGTGACTGGAATCCGGTAGTAGTAAAAGGGAGGGAAGGAAACATAGTAGGTGAATATGGACTGGGGCAAAGAAATGAAAGAGGAAGCCGCCTGGTAGAATTTTGCACAGAGCACAACTTAATCATAGGTAACACTTGGTTCAAGAATCATAAAAGAAGGTTGTATACATGGAAGAAGCCTGGAGATACTGACGGATTATATAATGGTAAGACAGATTTAGGAACCAGGTTTTAAATTGTAAGACATTTCCAGGGGCAGATGTGGACTCTGACCACAATCTATTGGTTATGACCTGTAGATTAAAACTGAAGAAACCGCAAAAAGGTGGAAACTTAAGGACATGGGATCTGGATAAACTGAGTAAACCAGAGGTTGTAGAGAGTTTCAGGGAGAGCATAAAGGACCAATTGACAGGAATGGGGGAAAGAAATACAGTAGAAGAAGAATGGGTAGCTTTGAGGGACGAAGTAGTGAAGGCAGCAGAGGATCAAGTAGGTAAAAAGACGAGGGCTAGTAGAAATCCTTGGGTAACAGAAGAAATATTGAATTTAATTGATGAAATGAGAAAATATAAAAATGCAGTAAACGAAGCAGGCAAAAATGAATACAAACATTTCAAAAATGAGATCGACAGGAAGTGCAAAATGGCTAAGCAGGGATGGCTAGAGGACAAATGTAAGGATGTAGAGGCTTATCTCGCTAGGGTAAGATAGATACTGCCTACAGGAAAATTAAAGAGACCTTTGGAGATATGAGAACCACTTGTATGAACATCAAGAGCTCAGATGGAAACCCAGTTCTAAGCAAAGAAGGGAAATCAGAAAGGTGGAAGGAGTATATAGAGGGTCTACACAAGGGCGATGTACTTGAGGACAATATTATGGGAATGGAAGATGGTGTAGGTGAAGATGAAATGGGAGAAATGATACTGCGTGAAGAGTATGACAGAGCACTGAAAGAACTGAGTCGAAACACGGCCCCCGGAGTAGAAAACATTCCATTGGAACTACTGACGGCCTTGGGAGAGCCAGTCCTGACAAAACTCTACCATCTGGTGAACAAGATGTATGAGACAGGTGGAATACCCTCAGACTTCAAGAAGAATATAATAATTCCAATCCCAAAGAAAGCTGGTGTTGACAGATGTTATTCAATCTGTATATTGAGCAAGCAGTGAAGGAAACAAAAGAAAAATTCGGAGTAGGTATTAAAATCCACGGAGAAGAAATAAAAACTTTGAGGTTCGCAGATGACATTGTAATTGTCAGAGACAGCAAAGGACTTGGAAGAGCAGTTGAACGGAATGGACAGTGTCTTGATAGGAGTATATAAGATGAACATCAGCAAAAGAAAAACGAGGATAATGGAATGTAGTCGAATTAATTCGGGTGATGTTGAGGGTATTAGATTAGGAAATGAGACACTTAAAGTAGTAAAGGAGTTTTGCTATTTGGGGAGCAAAATAACTGATGATGGTCGAAGTAGAGAGGATATAAAATGTAGACTGGCAATGGCAAGGAAAGCGTTTCTGAAGAAGAGAAATTTGTTAACATAGAGTATAGATTTAAGTGTCAGGAAGACATTTCTGAAAGTATTTGTATGGAGTGTAGCAATGTATGGAAGTGAAACATGGACAATAAGTAGTTTGGACAAGAAGAGAATAGAAGCTTTCGAAATGTGGTGCTACAGAAGAATGCTGAAGATTAGATGGGTAGATCACATAACTAATGAGGAAGTGTTGAATAGGATTGGGGAGAAGAGAAGTTTGTGGCACAAGTTGACCAGAAGAAGGGATCGGTTGGTAGGACATGTTCTGAGGCATCAAGGGATCACCGATTTAGTATTGGAGGGCAGCGTGGAGAGTAAAAATCGTAGAGGGAGATCAAGAGATGCATACACTAAACAGATTCAGAAGGATGTAGGTTGCAGTGGGTACTGGGAGATAAAGAAGCTTTCACAGGATAGAGTAGCATGCAGAGCTGCATCAAACCAGTCTCAGGACTGAAGACCATAACAACAACAACAACAACAACTTAGATCTAGGAAGTACAATGTTGTTACACATATATGAAATTATTCAAAGCTGTTTGCAAATTAAAGAATGACAGCTAAAACTGTTTTGAGTCACTCTGTTGTCAGATAACTTAGATCTAGGAGGTACAATAATGTTACACACATGAAATTTTGAAAGCTATTACACATTATAAAATGCCAGTTACAGCTTGTGTTTACAATATGGCTATTACAAATTACGTAATGACACTTGGACTTTTGTATGACTGCTACATCGAATTTCCATAGAATATTACTTTGTTAATATATAAGAGGATAATTATTTTCTGTTTTTGAATATTTCATGAAATATATGAAGGTAGGATTTGTTTGCAATTTCCACGGTCTGGTAAGTTAGAGCTGTGGATATAAATTTCTGGCTCTTTGAGCAGACTCATTTTCTCTCCTTTCATCACTGTGTGTAGTATTTGTAGGTTTTCTGTTATGGCTGTGGCTGAGTGACCATGGCCTTTTAGGTGCATTGCAAAGGTCTATTTATCAACATTATCCATATGCTCAAGGTATTTTATAGTGAAACTCCTTCCAGTTTGGCCTATGTAGAACTGTGGGAAATTGTCACATAAAAGTTTGTAAATACCTGATTTGTGGTGGCATTGTTTGTTTGTCTTATTGTTGTGGATGATATCCTGTTGTAGCTTGTTGTTAGTGCTGAAAGAAATTGGAATACCAGTTTTCCGAAATAGGTTGGCAATTTGGTAAATTTTACCTATAAATGTTATCCTGGCGAATGTGTTTTTTCGCTCTTGTGAATCTGATTTAGTAAGTGTGCATTGTTTCTTTTTGATTTTGTTGCTAAGTTTATCAGATACATTTGAGCTGTACCCATTTCTCCATGCAATTTCTTTTATAATGTAATTTCTTTTTGTTCATCATGGGGGCTGAGTGGGATTTTATGTATACGATTAAGTGTGGATCTGAAGAATGCCATTTTGTGTTTTGTTGGATGACATGAGGAGTTGTTAATGACAACGTCACTAGCGGTAGGTTTTCTGTAAATCTGAAAGGCATTTTTCTTGTTCACATTACATATTGCAAGGTCAATAAAATTGATGCTTTCAACTGCTTGATGTTCTACAGTGAATTTGATGTTGTTGTGCTTGATGCTGAGGTCTTTAGCAAGTTTCTCAACCTTCTCAGTTGTACCATTGTACAAGATAATAGTATCATCCCCATCGTTTTATAGTATATTATTTTATTTTCAAGTGAACTATCTGATCTCAAAAATTTATTTTCTATGTGGTTAACGTAAATATTTCCAAGTATGCCTGTAAGGTGTCAGGCAAATCCAACACCTTACATGAAAACCCTGACATAATAAGCAAATCTACTAGCATGGCACATATCTCCGAATAAATCGTGACATTAAATTAACCAAAGTAATACGAGTAACGAGTGAGCAAATGGAATACCACAGACTAACACAAGAATGCCTAAATGCATGTCGCACCTTCCGTGTGGCAGACGCAGTTCCAAGGGGAGAAACGAGGGCAGAAGCCGAGAGCAGAACCGTGTTAAGCTAGAAGGCCCTACGATAAGGGACGGACACCCACGTCTCCAGCTAACCACGAGGGCTCACCACCCGCACGTTTTAGCGTGAGACTTTTTCGCGTCTCAGGTACATCAAGGACCACCCCTCAGCCCATGTTAAAAGCCAGAGTCCTCCAGAAAAACAGTATAGATCTTACGATAACACAAAAAGGGCCACTACCATCCGCAAGGTTTAGCGTGAGACTTTTTCGTGTCTCAGGTACATCAAGGACCACCACAAGCACATGTTAAAAGCTAGAGCCCTCCAGAAAAGCAGTATACATCTTACAATAACACAAAAAGGGCCACTACCACCCGTAAGTTTTAGCGTGAGACTTTTTCGCGTGTCTGTTACATTAGGACAATCCTCCAGCCCATGTTAAAAGATAGAGCCCTCCAGAAGAACAGTATAGATCTCACGATAACGCTAAAAGGACCACACCAGCTGCAGGTTTTAGCGTGAGACTTTTTAGCGTCTCTGTTATGTTGCAAACTTTAAAAACATTGCCCCACCACGAAAAGTATAACGTTACTCATTGGGTAGACAGAATTTTTGTAGTCGGAGGTTAAGGTTAACATTGAGACCCTGATTGGTCAGATGGAAACACAGCCAGATAGTTTTTTTAAACTAACTTCGGTAAATTGTAGTAAGGAGAAGTTAGGAAAGAGTTAGTTCCGAGACGGCGAGCTGGATGGCTGCTGCGCCGGCCGCCGCCCTCCTGACGAACACCGACAAGGTAATGAACGCACGCTATGCCGCATAACAGCGCATAAGGCTTCACTCAGAACTGCAGAAGTCTCATCTGTTACACCCCCTTTTTGCGTAATACTAGTGTCGATCGTTAATTAAAACTCATGGTGTTCACATTTGCCATTTGAAGTAAAGATCTGAAACGCGATGATTTTTCTATTTTATAGTTATTGAGAAGCCACATCAACCACTGTAATTTACGACAAGTTAGATAAGTAATTAAAGATAATCAAGGATCACTGTAGACCATTTTGATAGTTTTCTCTTTTGTGAAACTTAAATTAAACCTAGATTATAGATGTGATATGGCATAGGTCATCCTTCGATCGATTGTAGAACTTGGAAACCCATTCAGGGAATATTCGTTCACAGTTTTGTTGAACGCAGTTGGTTTTTTACCATCCTGTATTAAAACATTTCCTTTTATCAATAGTGCAATTTATAAACGATGTTTTGTGAGTAGAATAAAATTTCCAATGGTAAACTTAACTGCTTTTTCGACGTTATTTTACCAGCTAACTAAAAATAGGAAAGCCTTGAACCCCTTCCACTAAATTTAGTTAGTATTAAGATTCTTTTACAGGGAGTGCAGTGGAGCTGACGCTGAGATCATTTAGTATTTGGTTATATCATCGCTAGTCTCACTGAACTCTTCTGAATTCTACATGTCATGTGTGGTCTGGCGTCTCCTTACCAGCAACAGGTCCCAGGTTCAAACTAGTTAATTCCCTAAAAAACACGCTCAGAGCGTCGTTGCGCGAAAGTGGTAGGGAGACACGATATAGTACAAACAGACACCACCATAAATGTTTAGATGCCTGCCCATTGCCAGACCATCTTCCTGTTTATAAATTTTGTTATTAAAAGTAAAATAATTGTGTGATAGGACTAGTTGTAACAGGTCAATGAGTTCATGTATCTCATCCTTGGATAGCTTTTTGTGTTTTAACAGTTTTTCTAATTATCTGAATAGTGTCATGTACAGGAATGTTGGTGTAAAGGTTTACTATGTTCATTGAAGCAAATTTTGCACCCTGTGGTATTGGTAAGTCTTTGATGTGCTCAATATGTTCACAGCTATTCTTAACTGCAAATTTGTTTTCATAGGTATAAAAATTACTAAGAATGTCTTTAAGTTTCTTGGTGATAAAATATGCTGGACTGTTTCTTGAGTTGACTATGGGGCGCATAGGGCAACTTTCCTTATGAATCTTTGGTTGCGAACGTAGTTTTGGTGCAGATGGGTCCATGACAAAGCATTTTAGAACATCAGAGTCACATAAAACGAAGTCAGAAGATTTCAGTAGTTTCTTAAGGTGGGCCTGAAATTTGGGTGTGGGGTCATTGTGTATTTCATGTATGTTATTAATCTGGAAAAATTGTAGAGTTTTGTTGACATATTCAGATTCATACATAACAACAGCTGGGTTCCCTTTATCAGATTTGACTACCAGAGCTCTGTTTTCAGATAGTTTTCTATTAATATTTCTGAGCAGTTTGGAGTCACAGTTATTTGATTTTTGATTTTGTAAGTTCTTGTATATGATATTGTTAACTTGCAGCCCAATACTAATCTTTTCATTATTATTTATTTTAGCTGAGTCGCATGCCATTTTAGAGCAGACAATTCATTCTTTGATAATGCTATCAGTGAGTAAAGGTGGCATATTGTATTTGAGACTCTTCTCAAGTAATTCAGTTTCATTATTGTCAAATGAGATGGTGGTTGAATTAATCACCCTATCGTAAGACCTTTGTTCTGATGTGGAAGGAGATTGTAGTTGTTACAGTTTGTTAGGGTTAAGAGCAAGTAATTTCTGATTCTGTCTAGTTGACACTACTAGTTGTTCTTTACAAACTTTGTCTTTAATGTTATCTAAAATATACCGTTATCTCCAACAGTACAAACATGTGCATGAATGTATAAACTGCTGAAGATTGGCGCAAGCCCGAAACCGGTCGTGTGACAAATAAATAATCTTTTATTGTGACTGGTAGCGGATATTTTTCAACACCCAATAAAGGAACAGTCACGGAGTTCGACAGCATCCACTATGGATAAAATTCATTTAACTTCCTCCATTTTGCTACAAAAACTTCCGATCATTGTAGAATGTCCTCATTACTTCATAAAGCGAGAATTTAAAGTCCAAGGAAAAAAATGTCTATGTTAAAAGATTTCTTTCGTGTGATGGATGAAATTGCATGGTTTGAGTTCGTCCCAAGTGTTAAATCAGTATCTACAGGGATATCACATATATTTCAGACACATGAAATAACATCATAGAATGCAGTCTTTGTTCTCATGTCGAGAAAACTCAATCATTTTACATTTGATAACGACACACTATAATTCCAGAGGATGTTGTTGTTTTTTAGGCTATACCAGGTCCCATTTTACCAACGAGAGGCTATATTTGCACTGGCGTTGACGAAACGTGAAAAACAATCGTGAGAGCATGTTTTGTAATAGAACCTTCTTAAGTCACGTAGTAGAGAACCCAATAAGATTCTAACGATATATCGAAAACAAATACCGTATGTTTGTAGACGTCTGACTTTTTGTTTTTCACCACAACTTGCCTCTAGCGATCTGTGTGTAAGGATTCTGTCACCCAGCAGACTGTCATAGGCAACAGCAGCAGATTCTTGCATTGTAGCTTCATAACAAATTCCTCCATCACAGAATAGCCTGTTTCACGCAATCACACAGTCTTTTATCATTTCTAGGTTCCAAATGAGCTATAATTCAAGTAGTAGCAACTTTATAATTAGAGGTTATGAAGTATGAAATGAAACATTACTTGCAGTAATACATATTTTTAAACACTTAACTGTGATGGTAATAGTGAAAACAATCAAGATTCCATGACAATAGATACAGCCGATTTCTGTCAGTTTTATGAGAAAAATCGGCGTAGTCTCAGAGCATTCTGCATGTTCAACATACAAATTGTCATACATGAGGGCAAAACATTCATTTCAGACATGTCAAATACCGACAGAGACCAGCATCTGAACAGTCATTTATTATGTTCAAGGACATTTCTCATCATTATTTCGTAACATCCAGAGTGGGTAAAAACTACAAATTGTCTGCAACCAAACTCTATTCAGTGATATTACTCCTTGTAACAGAATCTGCTAATGTCACCCTTAAGATTTTACTGCACCTCTCTCTTCAGATATATTGAAAAATAACTACTATATGCATGTTGACATCGAGGATATGACCAGGGGACCATTGCAACAGATGGCCAATGATTTAAGTCGCTTGCACAGACCTGTGTAGAGTTTTGTTGCCTGTACTGGAGGAATACCGTATGTTGTTTTTCATAAGCAGTTTGTACATTGTTTTCCAGTTGTAACACATCCAAGCAGTGTATTACTACAGGTACATACACTGCCATAGATTTTGTTTTTCTACCTTGACTTCTAGGTCTACGTTAGGTGCTAACCCAACATTAACACATTTAGAGACATTGTCTCCCACTGAAAGCTGCACTGCATGTCTTAAACTATGCTGCTCCCACAACTCACAGGATAGTAGAAATAAATCACAGAGGTGATGTTTCTCATTGGCAAAAATTTGGAAGATATGGCAATGTAATGAAACTGGAAGAGTTTGTAGCATTGTGCAGTGTTTCCAAACAGCTGTCTGAAGATGCTGACCTATACACTTAATCTCTTATTTCACAGTGAAGAGGTAGCAGATGACTCAGTGTTCCATTTCAAAGATAACAAGACCATTGTTTCCTCTTTTACAGTCATGTATGTGATTACTGTTCCAGTGTTGACTATTGCCGGAAGATACTGTTCACAACATGCATGATGTTTTGCTATTTGGGAAGCAAAATAACTGATGATGGTTGAAGTATAGAGGATACAAAATTTAGACTAGTAATGGCAAGGAAAGAGTTTCTGAAGAAGAGAAATTTATTAACATAGAGCATAGATCTAAGTGTCAGGAAGTCAAATACTTTTGAAACAAGTATTTGTATGGAGTGTAGCCATGTATGGAAGTAAAAAATGGACGACAAGTAGCTTAGACAAGAAGAGATGTGGTGCTACAGGAGAATGCTGAATATTATAAGGGTAGATCACGTAACTAATGAGCAGAAAATTGTGGCACAACTTGACTAGAAGAAGGGATCGGTTGGTAGACATGTTCTGAGCCATCAAGGGATTACCAGTTTAGTATTGGAGGGAAGCGTGGAGGGTAAAAATTGTAGGGAGAGGCCAAGAGATGAATACAGCAAGCACATTCAGAAGGATGTAGGTTGCATTATGTACTTGGAGATGAAGAAGCTTCCACAGGATAGAGTAGCATGGAGAGCTGCATCAAAGAAGTCTCTAAACTGAAGACCACAACAACTACAACAACAACAAGACAGAACAGCACATTAATCGGACGGCATAGTATGGCACTGTACTCAACTGTACTTACTCATTACCATACTTTCTACAGAAGCAGTGCACTTGCTGTTTCCTGTATGTCTATGTCTGACTACACCGATTATTCTCATAAAACTTATAGAAATCGACTGTATTTATTCTTGTGGAATCATGGCTTTTTACGAGGGTTGCCTAAAAAGGAATTTTTTTTTCCTCAGCCGAAATCTTTGCTACGAAAGCATTATTTGAGTTTTCCGAGTGTGTGCGCCAAGTCCCCGTCACTTCCGACAGATAACGTAACAGCAGGACAGTTTCAAAACGGCGCCTGTAGGTGATGTACGTTACAAGGAACGTGCCGTCATTGAATTTCTCACTGCACAGAAAGAAACTGTGTGGAATATTCACAACCGCTTGTGCGAAGTTTTTGGAGCATCTGCTGTCGACAGAAATATGCTGGGCAGGAGGGTGAAATCATCAGAAGGTGGATCGACGGATCTCCACGTTTTGCGGCTGTCGCACCTGACATGTTGCAGCAAGCTGGTGACGTCATTCGCGAGGACAGACGTATTACGACCACTCGCGGAAGACGTTTTGAGGACGATAAAGAGGTGATTTGCACAGTGAAACACTGGTTCCACCACCAGGACAAGCACTGTTACCAACAGGGGATACACGCTCTTGTTTCGCGCTGGAGGAAGGGATGGAGATTTCGTGGAAAAATAGGGTGTGTAGATAAAACACCATTCTTTCGTGTGTGTAATTCTCATTATGTTCAACAAAGTGCTGTTGATGAAGAAAAAATGCGGTGCATTACTTTCTCGGCAACCCTCGTCATATTATTGTCACGATTGAATGTTTAAAAATATATACTACCACAACTACTGTATTAGTTCATACATCATAACGTCTACCTATAAAATAGACACCACTTCAACTATAGCTCATTGTGGAAACTAGGGATCATAGTAGATGGCGTGAAACAGACTATTGTGTGATGACAGAATTGCTTATGAAGCTACACTGCAAGAATCTGCTGCCATTGCGAATGATAGTCTGCTGGATGATAGAAACTTTACACGCAGGGCACTACAGGCGAGTTATGCAGCGTATACAGTATTGTTTTTTCGATGTATCGGTCGAATCTTAAGGTCGCTAGAGGCGAGTTATGGAGTATTAACTGTCAGATGTCAGCACACAAATAGTATTTGTTTCCGATTTATCGATGGAGTCTTACAGGGCTCTCTACTAGGTAATGTTATGAGACATGCTCTCGCGATTTGTTTTTTACGTTATGTAAGTGCCTGCGTGATATGGCGTCGCATAGGTAAAACGGGACTTGCCATAGTGCAAAAACAACAATGTCATCTTGAATTACAGCAAGTTGTTGGCGAAAGTAAAATGATTGTGAGTTTTTAAAGAGATGTGAACAAATGTCGTGAAATGTGTGTCTTACAGTGTTATTTCATGTGTCTGAAATGTCTGTAATACACTCAAGCACGATAGTGTATTTAGAGGCACTGATATGAACGCCTGGGACGATCTCAGACTATGTAGTTTTTTCTATCAAATTGCAAGAAATCTCTTAACGCAGATGTTTCTTTCCTTCAGAATTTAAATTCACGTTTTTCTTCACTCTGATGGCAGTTTGGAAGTAACGTGGACATTCTGCAGTGATCCATGCCTATGGCGAGGAGAGGGGGGGATGAGGGGGAGGTAAGGCCGGCTGTAAGTTTGTTAGTTGTGACTGCACGTCGAGGAAAACACACATTCAACTGCCAATCCTGTCACTTGATGCAATCTTTCGGTCGGTTTTTGTGGTACTTGTGTCATTGTAATGATTTCTCCCGGCCCTCAGTAACTGTGCTGGATTATGACCCTTTGTTTATGAGTAGTGCCTTTTTGATGACAGTTTCGGTGTTTAATCGGGACAGTGAAGCATTTTTCATCATTCGTGGTAGCGTGTATTGGCCTTACTGAAATTCGAGCACCTGGGTTGCAGGTGATTGCGGAGCTCCGCAGTGAGAAATATCTGTAGTGAACTCAGACATCAGACAGCGAAAGACACAGTCCTCTGCTGTTTACTTACACCTAATGCACTTATTAAACTCCTATCTGTCCAACACCAGTATCTCATAAGTGGAACACAATTTCTGGCAAAAAGTAAGGTAGTGTCTTCCACTCCAGCCTTTTACCTGCTAGCTTATAGGTGAAGGGATCATCCTCTGTAGGGGTGGAGTACATCTGCCACTAGTTTCAACAGGCACTGTCATTTTTCTCCCAGCAACTCCATTTTTGAGCTGTATTGCGATTGCAGGTCCTCCTTGTGTCGCGCTATGCGTATAGTTGTGGAATTAGGCGTGATATTTGTGATTAATTACATAATTAGGACCAACAGTTACTTCAGTAAATAAAGTACATTAATAAATAAAGTACATTAATTCAATCTTCCTCTCCTGGATCTGAAAAGTTTCCCTGTGTTGCGTGTGCACTTGTGCTTTCTGCCCGGAAGAACTACTTTTCGAATCCCAGATATGACACCCGCCATTTCCTATCAATTTCTGGGTGGTGGCGGTGGGTTGGGACGTTGCAACACCTTGGGACAAAGAAATTCCTGCCATTTTGAAATTCCCACCATTGTTTGAATATTCAGCCAAAATTCGAAACTCCGCCAGTAGGGAAGGCGGGGGAGGTGGATGGGGTCGGGTGGTGAGGACAGGGGTGTGGGAATTCACATGCCAGTTAGGGAAAACACATGACGTCATCTGGCGGTGGGGGGGGGTAATTAACTGATCAATTTAATTAATTTTAATATCAATTTGATTTCAGAAGTGCACCTGGATCTCCATTATCCCACTTCTAACTTAGATTGATAGCATAGCGTTGTAATGATGCAGAAGCTGTGCAACTACATGCTGTATATTACCTTGTGTAATTAAATTAACGATTTAATTATAGTAATATTTTGTCTCATGATAATTACGAAGCTCTTGGTAGTCGTTTCTATTGTTACATGTAGGTCGCGGAGACGTGGCGAGAGCTTAAGGTATTTCTCCGTGTGGCACGGGATACTACGAAGCCAGAATCAGCATCTTGATCGTCGGCGATCGTCCACCGAAAAAATAGGATTGAACTTGTGCCACAAATCCTACAGCGATTATGATCTTATCAAAAAATAACTGAATGAATAAAAGATGAAACGAATATAGTGTGCATTCGCGTCTTCTTGGCAAGTGTAGATTCAATTTCAATTTTCAAAATGAGGCCAGGTTTTTAATATGTGTCACAGTGTTGAGGTCTCTACTGAAAATAAGCTCGTTGAAGAGTAGTTGAAAATAATTACTAGTCACTGAGTTACTCTTATTGCTTGATGTGTTTACGAAAACGTTATTTTCAAATGTCACTATTTTCTAAGTTTTAATCAACAGATCACACACAGGGTGCTTCAGATACCTCTACACATGAGAACCCATAAAACTTTCAAAAAGCAAGCATGAGACTTTCACATCCTTTCGCTTGCTATGCACAAACTATTAGTCCTACAGAAAAAAATGGACAGGAACGTTTTCTAGCAAATTTAATGTAATTAAACTGCATACTGGAGTATATTTTCACTGTAAGCCTCGGTTTTGGAGCTATTCAAGAAAAACGCGTTTGATGGTCACTTTTGTACGTTTCTCTTGATTAATCCGAAAGCTGCGGCCTCTAGCGAAAATGTACTCCTGTACGCAGTTTAATTATATTAAATTTCCTAGAAACAAGCCCTGTTGATTTTTAAAGATGGAGTAATAGTTTGCATGCCGAGAGGTAGAGAATATGAAAATGTTACTTGTGTTATGTGAAGGCACTGAAGGTCGCGTAAAATCCACAGGTAGGAGAAGATGATTCACTCTGTGTGTTTGGTAACGTCTTTAAATTCTGAGAAGCGCTAAAAACGAGGAAGTATGTCTTTGGTATTAAAATACTACGCCGATGTGCACTTCCTAAACAGCCTACTGGTGATTCAAAAATCGGAATGAGCTATAAGCTGTACCTAAATAAACCATAGGATATATAGTATATATTGAAAACTTTTAACTTGAAATACGACTATCAACGCAGAAACCAGCGATTCACACATTATGTTTGAGTGCTTGATGAAATATCATAGTTCGCTGTATAATCAACGAAAAGAATGAACGGTCATATTATAGGTCCTTCTGGTGCAGACCATAAAAAAGAATTTTATTTTCGCGGTGCACCACAATGTATGTGTTTCCTGCGTGACATTAATGAAGCTGCGCTTTCTACACTGGTTTGTACACATATCATCCGCGGAAACAAAGTAATTGGTACAAATCTGATTATGTTATTACAAGAACAGCACAAAACCACCCATAAAACTAGCAGATCTGGAATTCGTTTCTGTTTCATGTACATAGCAGCTAAGTGTAAGAAATAAAGGAAGGAAGGAAGGAAGAATTATTGGATGTGTCTACGAACTCTCTCGCGACGTAGTTCTTGGATAAAAAGTTTCCGTATACCCTCTTGCAACGAATAGGACAGAATGACAACATTTCGATGGCTGCCTCTGTCACCGTCGTCAGGGCTTAGACTGACTGTCGTGGAACTGCTACCTTTTCTTCTGTTTAGGTTTTGCATACCTCTGTCGGTAAAAATGGAACACTTAAAGGTTCGCTTTGTCGTCTGTCTGTTCGACCGAGTATTAGGACTCTTTTTCTCACGTACGGGTAGACATATCAAGTCTTAACATATATCACGTAGTAAAGTCTACGGTTCCTTGCCGGTGTAAGATATTTAAGCTTCCAAGCCAGTGCAATGAAAAGATACAGCCATTCATGTCACATTATATTCACAAAATCACCCATCAAAATCGATGGGGTACTTCCAGTTCTCCTAGAAACATGAAACTAGGCAAGAAGAAGTTGTTGCAGTATAAGTAAAGGAAATAAAGCCAGAATTAATAATCTATAATTGAATCACATGAAAAAACTCATTTTTATCAGTCTGTTTGTCTGTCTCTTAAGGCTCATTTTCCTAATGAGGTGATAGGCATGTCAAGTTGACATCCATGTCACGTGCTAACGTCTACCGTCCCTTGGATGTATAAAACACTTAACCTTCAAAGTCAGTGTGGTCAAAAGATACGGCAGTTTACGTCACATTCTGTAATACTAGAATATTCACTCATCAAGACGTATAGGACAGTTGCCGTTGATCCACAATCAAGAAATTTGGCAATAATCATAATTTCAAAGAACAAGTAAAGGGGAAAAAATATCATTTTTGGCTTTAGAATTTACATTGCGTTCATCAAGCGTTAAAATCATAATATAAAAATGTTACTCCATGAGAAGATGAAATGTAAGCTAAAGTCATGTTTTCTTTTTGGTAAATAAATAGATGTCCCCCACTGTCTTCTTTCTGTACGCCCGGGCTAGTCTCAGAAACTACTGCAGAGATTGTGATACAGTCCTGGAATTCCTGGAACAGATAACTTGACTGTATCGGTACCGATAACAGGCAAAATTGGTCCAGAGAGTCGATTCCCAGGATGAATGAACTGTCTATGTACTTAATTAAGTTTGAACGGAGCTATTCGCACTTGGCCAAACTATTTATTTGCGATTGGGTTTGCCACGAAGGGGATGGCTGGAAGCGGATAAAACCGCTCGAGTTAAAACTTTTAGCTATTTAAAAGAAGTTTTAAAACACAGAAATACAGGTGACAGAAATTTACGTTTTTGTATGGCTTTATATTACAGCTTAAACAGGCTCGCTGATGATAATAGTACTATTGTGGAATGTCGATGGTGGTGCATGGAAACAATCGTGTTCATAATCAAGAGCGAATGATGGGTAGGACTATGGAGTCCCGTGAAAGCGAAAGTAGCGGCTGAAAGTCACTGAAGGGAAAAAAGGCGACAGACGAAAGTGTACAGGTGGTGCAAGGTGAGGCGTTGCGCCTAGGGCACGAAAGAATGGGATGTCTCGGGAAGGATTTCATTGTTGGGTAGTGGTTAGCGTTGATTGGTTGGCAGAAGGCGAATAGGGCTCGAAGCTGAGTGGAGGATGGGCAGTGCATGTGGTGCACCGTTGGGTACCGCGTGCCGGGATGGTTGGCTGGGATACTGCGTGCCTCAGTCTTCCAGACTTTTAGAATCTTGCGATATTCCTCGATATAGGCAATTCAAATAGCTAATTTTTAGTTTAACGGCTGCTAAACCACCCTGTGTCTCTGTTTATTGCATTTAATCCACAATTTACAGAATGTTTGGTATCACAAATCACGAAGTTTATACGACTCACTTTTTTGATGGCATACATTACGTTAGCCACAGCCTACACAGTGGCCGGTCTATCTCGCAGGCGAAGAAGGGTCATCCAAGGGGCCACTACTGTGTTACTGCTTAGATGCAGCATATGGTGACGTGCTATGAAGCAATTGCGAAGGACCCTACGCCGCGCAGCAGTACTCCAGAAGAGGCCGGACAACAGCAGCGTACGCTGCCTCTAGCAGATTGGCTTAATGCAGCTGTCGTCTTGCCAGTGAGAGACAGTCTGTCTTTCGCGTCTTCCACAACATTTTCTGGGCACCCTTTCTGTTAAACAGACAAACGCCTACACATCACTACCCATTTCTTCGAAATTTGCGGTATATGCATATGGCCATAAAAAAAAAGCAAGTTGACCGGGCGAAGCATCAACAATTTACATTGGCATGGTTTCCAGTCAGTGGTTGGCATCGGAAAGAGTACAGAACGATCTTGGAATCGAGTCCCCATGCGGAAACTTCTGTTTCTATACCCAAATATCAAACACTCATCCGCCACAAACAAAGCAAAATAATGGTCCATATATTGTATTTATTAATATTGTAGTAAAAGGTGTATTTATTAATATTGTCATAAAAGGATGAAAAAAGGCAAAAGAAAATTCCGGACCAAAGATTTAAATAATGGTTCATGAGAATGTCGCCATTGCACAACAGAATTATGCAAAAAATTTTAACTAATGCAATGAAGCCGTATGTGCAGGAGAACCAATTTATTCTGTTAATTGACTGAAGTTTAAGAAAGTAGTCAGAAAAGATCAATGCAGAAAGAAGTGTGATACATGGAAGAAAGAGACATGCTTGAAGTTCTCTGTAAATGTAGAAAACGCGATAAGGAAGGCCCTAAGTCCAATTGAAGAGGACTGGACGCGTCTGAAAAGGGCAGTCACCGAAGCTGGAAAGAAAAGTGTAGATGCAAAGGAGGCAACTGCGAAGATGCTGCGGGTAACAAATGAAATACTTCAACCGTCGGCGGAAGAAAGAACTGCAAAAAGGTTCACAGAAATTCAAGTTTACGGAAGAATAAGTGACTTAAGAACGAAATAAATAGGAAGCTGAGGTAACCTAAGGCGAAATAGCTGCACCAAAAGTATGAAGAAATCGTAAAGGATACATAGTCGAAGGACAGACCCAACATATAGAAACGACGAAATAATTAAAAGCGAGGCAGTTAACATTAAGAGTGCAGTGGAAAGTCCAGTGTCAAAGGCATAGAAGAGAGGGCAGATAGCTGGAAGGAGTAAACTGAAGGCCTCTATGAGGCGGAAGACCTGCCTGATGACATGATAGAATAAGAAATGGAAGTTGGTAGGAAAGAGATAGGGGATCCCGTACAAATAAGGCAGAAGGGATGGACAACATTCCATCAGAATTTCAAAAATCATTGGGAGAAATGACAAACCACTATTCCCCTTGATGTATAGAGCGTACGAATCTGGTGATTCTGTGTGCGCGTATTGTATGTATTGAACCGGGGACTTAGAAACGATGGTGAGGCTTCGTCCCACCGTAGCCCTCTGTGGCTCACAACCCCCAACAGGCCACATCAGTCCACCCACCCCATTGCTGAACCACACTGAACCCAGGGTTTTCGTGTGGTTCTGCACCCAGTGGACCCTCCCAGTGGACCAGCCCGCATTCGCCGAGGCAGATGGAAAGCCGCCTTAAAAACGATCCACAGGATGGCCGGCATACCGGGAGGATTGGTGCCGCGGACAGGCACGCCTTCCCGCTGGGAAAGCAGCGCGCTAGACCGCGCGGCTAGCCGGTATCTGGTGACACTGTATCAGACTTTTGGAAAAACATCATCCAGACTGTTCCGAAGAAAGCAGGGTCCTACAACCGCGAAAATTATCGCACACTCAGCTTAACAGTTCATGCATCCAAGTCATTGACAACAACAGCATTCAGAAGAATGGAAAAGAAAATTGAGTTTGTGCTAGATGATAGTCAGCATGGCGTTAGGGAAGGTGAAGGCACCAGAGCGGCAGTTCTCACTTTGTGATTGATCATGGAAGCAAGACTGAAGGAAAATCGAGACACGTTCATAGGATCTGTGGACATGAAAAAAACGTTCAGCAATTTCAAATGGTGCAAGAAGAGAAAAATGTGGATAATATGTACAGTATCAACAAGAACCAAGAGAGAACAACAAGATTTAAATATCAACAACGAAGTGCTCGGATTAAACACATTGTAAGACACGAATGTAGACTTTTTCCTCTGGTGTTTACTGTATACATAGAAGAAGCAATGATGGAAATAAAAGAATTGTTCAGAAAGGATATTAACATTCTTGGTGAAAGGAATCAGAGATAAGATTCGTTGATGACACTATTTTCTGACTGAAACTGAAGAAGAATTAGAGGATATGTCGAATGGAGTGATCAATCTAATGAGTACAGAGCATGGGTTGAGAGTAAATACAAGAAAGAGTAATGAGAACTAGCAGAAATGAGAATAGCGAGAAACCTAATATCAGAATTGGGGATCGCGAAGTAGCCGAATTTAAAGAATTCTGCTACCCAGGTGGCAAAAGTGAGAGGCACCCACATGCCTAGCTCATACTGTGGCATCAAGCAGTCAGGCCTGCAAGATGCAAGATGAGTGGTCTGCCTAGCGAGTGGATTCAGTTTTATTTATCAATTAACATGAGCTCTAGTACTCACAATTAAGTAACAAATTATTCTCCTACGCAACAGAAACGGATAACGCACCTCTGACTATTAGTAATTTACAGAACTCTAACTGTTCACTACGCACTGGCAATACCACACTTAACGGCTTTGATCAACACGTGGCCATCACACAGAATATTAATGGCGCACACATTATAAATTCTGGGTATCATGACAAAATACTATTCGAAGGAAAAGGCCACCAATCTTTTTCTTGTCACTATCTTATTTATTCCGATAAAATACTATTCGAAGGAAAAGGCCACCAATCTTTTTCTTGTCACTATCTTATTTATTCCGATATATTCTATAACTGAAACAGACAAATTCTATAACCTACAACAATAACACATGAGAAATTCCGCCCACTGGGCATGGCTTTACATTGGTGATTCTCTATCTCATGGTCTCGTAATCAATTAACGCTGCCGTGCACTTTCTGGATAGGATGATAGATCTTTTGCTATATCTCACACTTCGACTCTCACACTCATCATCACGAAAATTTCCTCCGAATGGTACAAATAGGAACATGCATAACCCATTGCCTCTGAAACTATCTTGTTACTCTTCCATGCCAATCACACATACTTGTATCTCATGAAATACATCACACTGGCAACATACAATACAAAGAATAGTCACAACGTTATAATCACATCACTTTCAGGTTTCCCACTTCAAGTAGTATTTATCCCAGTTTCATACGACACTGCCCCATTTCGTAACTTTTCTTTCCTACTATGAACTCTGGAGTATATATGCACGTCTTCCTGTGCAATGCAAGCCAAGTGGCGTTGCTGGATAGACGGCTGACTCACCTTGCTTCTCTCTCAGAGTATTATAGTTTGAATCAAGCGTCACATGGAAACATAACACGCAAAATAATATTAAGAACATATTCATCACACACGCGAGTCCTCAACTGATACCATGGACGAGTATTTCTCTTTATCCTTTGTCTCATACACAGGTTGAGACTCACACAGTACTCACCACGTAGAAGTACTCGTCTCTAATTTCAAGTCCTGCACAAGCCATTTCTTAAATATTTCCAACTTATAGTACACATGCTAGTAATTCAGCTTAACTTAAGCACTCGGAAGTATTTCAACTTATTGCTACACGTGGTGTCATTGTGACCGTTGGTCACTTCCGAAGATTACAACTATCCCCTTAATATTACGTGCCTGACAATTCTCCCCATAAAAGTTCCTGAAATAGAGAAATTATTATTCCAAACTACTCTTAAGTATTTCACATGCGTACCATGTCTCCACTCTTTTGTCTTTACGGAGCACACCTAAGACAGGTTTCACCAACACAAGATCCAGTGGGAGAGTGCTGAAAACATGGCCGTTCTTCAGGTCCTCTCGCACCTGTGCCGAAGTGGGGGAGCACCTTGCTACCGTATTGGTCAGCCATATTTCAGGCGCTCAAAACTCCGGTAAATTTCATCTATTTGGTTCCACCAAAGGTGACCAAAGGATCGTCTCAAAGATGATCATATATTCACATTCACTATCTGCGGTTAGGAGACGACCATACATTCATTCATTTCACAGATCTCACCAAGCTGGATCTAGGGATTTATTTTGTGGGAGAGCACATGTGATCAATTAAATAAATAAATTGTCATTCTTTCCCACACTGGTATCCGGCTTCGGTGTATTAATTGAAATTGAGTTATTATTAGAAAAAAATATGTTGTACTGGCAAGAATAACGGAGAATGTTGTACCTATTTTCAATGTCGGGCGGTACCGTACCCTTTCAAAAGAATCATGACGGACAGGGCAAGGAGTACACAGAAAGAAAGTTAACACTGGCGGAAAGGGCGTTCATGGCCAAGAGGAGTCACCTAGTATCAAACATAGGTCTTCATTTGAGGAAGAAATTTGTGAGAATGTAAGTTTGGAGCACATGATTGTATGGTAGTAAAACGGAAGAGAATCGAAGCATTTGAGGTGTGTATTTTTACCGTGAGGTAAATAATTTTATCAAAAAGCTTCAAAACTGCCCATTTCTCACTGAGAGACACAAGAAAAGACATTCTAGGAAGACGGGATCAAAATACAATATATCGTCCGTCCGTCATCCTCGCCAGTATTTGACAAAACTACGGGTTTGGTCCCATACTCTTCAGTGAAAGAAAATGTCTTATGAATGTAAACAAAGTTTATTTTTCTGTAGAAACTTTAAAAAGCAAGTAATTGTAAAAATATGACATTTATAATGCCTGCACAATGCCGAAAAAATTATATGCTGACTTGTTTTTATGATGAATGTCGCCTTGACGGATATAAATCATCTACAATATTGTAAAATGGTAACATTATCTAATTTTATATACGAATCTTTCATGTACGCTTTACAGCTCCCTCCTGTAAATTGATTTCAAATACTAAATTTCCCTTTGCCCTTATTTTAACGTATTTCATAAAAATATTGATAAATACAATTTACTGATGATTATTTCAGTTTATTTGCAGCCTAAATAACGTTAAAAATGAAAATAAAGAGCGATATTTCTGCATAGGGAGTCGACCCCACTATTCTCGGACTGCCGTGCTGTATACTTGGCTCTGTTAAAAACACTGCCTGAAAACCATGCTACAATAAATGACTCATCCATAACCAGACCAGGGCCAAAAATGTTATTTTTTTTCTAAACGCCTGGCTATGTAAAACTCCCCATTTTGTCAGTTTCATTTCTGGCCAAACCCTGCATGTGCCACGAGTTAGGACGAAATCGTCGGTGATTACGTGTACGCTCGCAGTTGTAGCCCCTACGTAGTTAGCTGAATCGACGAACTTTAAATTTATGAAATTTATCGTTTAACCGAATCATTCCATTTTCTAATGGACTTTTTTTTAGTACTTATGGCTGTCGGCAAACCTCGTCGTAATACGTCTAGCAGACCACACTGTCGTATTTTTCTCGCGCAAAGCTCTCCATCTTAATTGCCAGCCATCTCTTCATTCTTCTAAATGATAATTTCATACTGATCTGAGTTGTTCGCTGATGAGTTGTAACACTACGACCACTGTCAAAGGCGCTATTGATAGACCCCTGGTGGCGTCAGCGGCAGGTAATGCAGTAAGGAAAGTACAGGGGGCGCTCAAGAATACGGAGGCGCCGCAAGACATGCATACTTGAAGGTGAGTGCGGAAGTAGGCCACGCCTGCAGGTGGCGCTGTCGTGTCTGGCCACGAACGGCGGCGGTGCAGTGTGCTCCGTGATTTGGACGTGTCAGTCTTCTTTCATACTGTTTCCAGCTTCCGGCTGAGTTTACATCTGGCGTGCGCTGTCTCAAGCCTACCATACACTCTGCTTCCTCTCAGTACTGAAATATGGCAGGGGTTCGATGAGATTTACGCAGTCATATCGTGGTTACTTTGCAAGGTCACATTACTGCCAAGCTTTATGCCAATGTTTTACTTTTTCAGGTCCATCCTCTGGTGCATTATTCGTTACCCAGTGGTTGTTCCCTGCTCCAAGACGGCACCGCACCTCTTTACACGACTAGGGATGAGCACGAGGATGAATGCCCCTGCCCTGGCCGTCACAGTCATCAGATCTGAGTATTAATGAGCCTCTGTTGTTTATTTTGGGGAGAATGTGCACGATCGCTATCCACCTCCATCATCGCTACACGAGCGTGCCTCTACTCTGCAGGAGGAACGATAAAGGATTCCTTTGAAAACCTTACAGGACGTCTGCCTAACCATTCCGAGACGACGGCAAGCTGCGCTGAATGTCAACTATTTTCCTGCACACTGTTAATCTTAGTAATGTGCTGCGGTTTTGGCGTTTCCTAGTTTTCGTTCACGCCATGCGTATAAGCGGAGCAGAGGTGAATATCTAATTTATTTATTTATTTACGCATTTATTTTACCTGGCAAGATTAGGGCCTTCAGGCCCTCTCTTACACCTAACCAGGCATACTCAGATTGAACGAGTTACAGTTTCTACTTAACATTAAGGACATATAGCCTATTATGCAGTATTTATGTTAAAGAAAAAAATAGATATTATAACAGTAGTACAATGTTAATTATAACAATAAAAAATAATTATAACAATCAATAATAATAATAATAATAATAGTAATAATAATAATAATAATAATAATAGTAATAATAATAATAATAATGACTATGTATATGAAAGTAAACATACTTTTCTTTTCTGAATGTCAGACACATTGTTAGTTGGGAATTTTCTCGTTATGTTCTTGCAGCTTGTGAGTTATTCTCATCGAGCACAGACATAAGACGATAGAATGGGGTGAAAGAGATATATAAGAGGTAGATAGGTTAGAGGAAGAGAAATAGAACGGTAAAATTCGAAGCTGTGATGGAGAGGAGAAAGAAAGAGATGGGAGGGGCACAAGAATGGTGGCTATACCGTCCCTAATATGTATGTTTTGAGTTCCCTCTTGAATGTTGAGTAGTTCTGGATAAGACGCAGATCACAGGGGAGCGCGTTCCATAGTCGTATGGCTGAGATGGAGAATGACACGGAGAAAGATTTTGTGTTATGTAAAGGTACAGCCAAGATGATAGACGTATCCGATCTGGTGTTGCGATTGTGGAATGATGATAGGTGTTTAATGTGAGAAGATAAGTATTGGGGGCACCAGTGGCTAAGAAATCGATGAAGTAAGCACATCGTGTGGAGATCGCGTGCCGTATGTGGGCGTATCCAACCTAGCTGGGAGTATGAAGGACTGATATGATCATACAACCGAATATTCCACACGTATCTAACGCAAGCATTCATCACTAGCTCGAGGCATCTAGAATTTTCACTATTTGTGCCGTGTTGAACTACATCGCAGTAGTAAAGATTAGGCAAGACTAGTGTTTGGACTAATTTTTGTTTAACATGGGTTGGAAATATTTTTCTAAATTTTTGAATTGCATGTAGGGAGGAGAGCGATTTCCGGCAAGCTGTGACTGTTTGTTCTTCCCAGTTTAGGTGTTCATCCAAGATTATTCCAAGGTCTTTTACTGTTTTTTGGTATGGTAGTTGGGTACCATTGAGGAGTATTTTAGGGACTGTTTCGCGAAAGTACCGGCTGATTAACTTTGGATGAGATATAAGTATGACCTGGGATTTCTTGGGGTTTAGTTTCAGACCTAGGTTCTGTGCCCATCGAGAAACAGAGCAAAGATCTGCGTTCATACTCGCTACTGCACCAGCAATGTTCTTGGGGCTTGCACTTATGTACAGTTGGATGTCGTCGGCATAAAGATGGTAGTTGCAGGAGTGAATCACTGAAGAAATATCATTAATGTACAGTGAGAAGAGTAGTGGACCAAGGACGGAGCCTCGGGGAACTCCAGAGCGCACGCTTTTCCATGATGACTTTTCCGACCCACAAATGACTTGTTGACTTCTGTTTCTGAGGTAGCTGTCGAACCATTGTATTGGGCTGTTTGAGAAATTCAGCTGTTTCATTTTAATTAGTAATATATCGAAGTCAACTGTGTCAAAAGCCTTGCTAAAGTCAAGCAGTGTTAGGATAGTAGCTTCACGTCTGTCCATAGCATGTTTAATGTCATCAGTTACTTTGATTAATGCGGTTGCTGTACTATGGTGCTTTCGAAATCCTGACTGATATTCGTCATGGATGTTATGAGTTTTGAGGTAATCCGTCAGTTGTTCATGGACGATGTGCTCTAGGGCTTTAGAAATTGCAGGTAGTATGCTGATCGGCCTGTAGTCACCTGGCGACTTAGGGTTGTCAGTCTTGGGTATAGGCTTAATTAAACTTTGCTTCCACTCCGTAGGATATGTACTACTGACAAGAGACAGGTTGAAGATGTCTGTGATAACTGGAATAATAGTGTCTACGACGTTCTTAATCATGCCAATGCTCACTCCATCATTTCCTACTGCCTCGGAAGAGATTCTCATAATTGCCTTGTGTACTGTGCCGGTAGTGACATGTTTTAGGAAAAACTTGTCTCTCGAGAGATTGTTATCTTGGGGCTGGTAATTTGTCGCTGCGTAGCAGTTTGCTGCTGTTGAGAAGAAATCGTTTAATTCTTCTGCAGACGCTTGATAAACAGCGTCAGATCTTCGCTTTCCTATACCGAAACTGCGCAGCTTTTTCCACAGTGCATCAGGTTTTGATATGCCGCATACGACAGAGCGGGCATGTCTGATTTTGGCATTCCTCACGCTTTGCTTGGTTCTGTTTCGGAGTTTCCTATAAGCTTCGTACGCCTCGGGAGTTGGGTTACGCTTGAAGGCCCTATGTGCAGCATCACGTTTATTCATTAACTGACGTAATGCAGTGGTGAGCCACGGAGCGGGAGCCTAATCACCCTAGCCGCGACACGGGCTGCGAATGGTGGAATTCACTGATGTGAGCTACTTTAAGAAAGGACGAGTCTTCTGTGGCTTGGCGCCTGGGTACGGGTACCTCGGGAACGACGGATCTGGCCGGCTGTTAGCGTGTTGATTCCGTCGTAGTCTTCTGAAAGTGGTTGAAGGTCGGAGAAACGACGAGTAGGCAACAAGGCGTTGGACTCGCACATCTCATCTCAGAACCTGCAAGTCTGAGTCTTACCCGCTCTGCAAAGCAATCCAGGAGGGCATCTGTGGCAGATGTGAAGACACAGTACACCGTTCGAGGACGGGTGCGTCGAACATCACCGACACAATAGTGTGAAAAACCCACGGCAGCGCAACGTCTGTTAAACGAGGGGCACGGGATGAAATTTGACGAGACCCTGATAGCTGCCGGTATGTCCGGTTGTTGGAAAATTTTTCATAAAGAGGCACCGGAAACTGGGCAAGCAAGTAACTTGATTGATAGAGACAAAGAACTCTGTGCTACCTCGTATCAAAACACGACGCTCCTTGGTTGCGGCCGACCCGAGTGTTTGAGGGCGCTGAGTGCGATACATCCTTCCCGCCAGTATTCTATGGGTGACGCCACAAGTCAGGTCTTTGTGGCAGCACGCGAGGTGGGCGGCGCACGCGCCGTGTATGGTACGGTCTATAGGATGACGTTTTTCCGCCCTGACATCAGTTTTCAGCGGGACGCAGCAGCGGCGTCGTCCCTCCTGAAGATGGGGGATAATTGGGTCGCATAAATCACGAGGCATGCTGATTTAGGACGTGGTAGCAAGCCCGAGGAGAGTAACAAAAAATGGTTCAAATGGCTCTAAGCACTATGGGACTTAACATCTTACGTTATCAGTTCTCTAGACGTAGAACTACTTAAACCTAACCAACCTAAGGACATCACACACACCCATACCGGGGGCAGGATTGGAACCTGCGACCGTAGCAACAGCGCGGTTCCGGACCGAAGCGCCTAGAACCACTCGGCCACAGCAGCCGGCAGGAATGTAACAATGAGCTGCTTTATGCCAAGGCATTTCAAAGTTTGTTTCAAGAAATGCCACCCACATGATCACCGTGGACGAATGCCGTCTCCATCACTTTGATCCCGAAACCTACGAGCAAAGCAGGCAGTGGAAACATGGGGTTTGACTTTTGCTGAAAGAGGTGAAGACCAAACCACCGTCTGGCAAGGTGATGGTGAATTTTTTTGGAACTGCTGTCTTGCGGCGCTCACAGATAATGCTCATACCGGGCAAACCATCACACGAGCTTGCCGGCGAAATGTCTTGGCTAGGTTAAGGGAGTCCGTCAAGACCGAGCGTGCCACCTCATTTTGTACATTCACGCTATACAGACAATCGCTGCTTCTTTGCGCAAAGCTTCCCTATCTCCCCACACAACAGTCTCGTCGTTTAGCACCTAGTGACTTCTTTCTATTTCCTAGGATGAAGAACATTTATCGTGCCAGGCATTTATGACGACTAGGTGATATGCGAGCCTTAGCCATCCAGCACTGGGAAAAATTAACTTACGAATATGCAGAGGAGGACTAACAATACCGTTTTCGTCGTAGCGCCATTTTTTTGAGATGATAAATAACGCTTTACGATCACCTCACCTACTACAAGGCATTGCCTTAAAAATTACTTCGCTAAAACGTTATTTATACCTCGAAATGAAATACATCAGTATTCGCTCAGTCTGAAATGTGTAAAACCTTCTGGTACTTAAATGTATTTGTTGGTTTCGCTAGTGAGTGGTGACCAGTGAGACTCAGCTTCCTTCGAGTCCCCGGGCTCTGTCCGTCCTTTATCTGTTCGCTTGTGACCAGGGAGACTTCTCATCGCACCCCGTTCAGATTTAGTGGTAAGATGGCCCAGTCTATAGCCCGTCAAAAACTGAACGCAGTCAAGCATGAAAACAGGAAGGTGTGCTTAATTGTGACTAAAAAGCGAAATAGAGAAATGAACGGCTCAGTAACAAGAAGTGCAATAAAGAGCAACCTGAAATAAAAACGGCGTCGTTGATAAGCGGCCATGGTGTTGGCCTTCGCAGTGGGCGGGCCGTATTGAAAACTGCCTCGTCCCATTTATTTACTTTCGCAACGTTATGAACAGTCCGTCCTGTCACTGAAATGTTGTTCTCCTTCTGTAGATTTCGCAGTTGGCATACTGTAATTGGTTATATAGTATGAGTGATGCGGTAAGACTACGTCTTTGTCGGAAGTAAATATGATGAATAGTGAGATACCACAGAACGTCTCAGAGAAGCGAAAAAAACAAATCACAATAAAGAAATTCCAGAGTCACGACTTCCAAACCGGAACACAACTTTAAAATCGCTAAAAACATACGTTTTGACAGAGCACAGAGAAACTGTGTGATTGTGAAACTGTTGCGTTCATTTGTTGCAGCTTTTGTGACATAGTATTAAGTTTCGATCATTTTCTTGGGAGTGATCACATTCACTTTCATACGAAACCTATATCGGACAAAGAGACATATCTCACTCATTTACCAGATGCAGAAATTATGTGCGTCTCTAAGACATTCCTATCGTATGACAGACGTAATGTCACTAAATGCTGTGCATGACACACGAGATGTGTTTCCAGTGGAGGAGTCTGTTAGCTTGTCAAAGGTTTGCGGTTTCCATTCGAAAGCCACTTCCTTTCGGCTGCTAGCAGAGTAGTTTTGCAGAATCAACTGTGATTATAGGTCCCTGTCTTACATCTCGTTGTGGCGAACGGACGTTACACCACGGCACAGACGCAAAATTTGAATAAAGCGAACAGCGGGGAAAAAAATTGTTAAGAGGAAGGTTTGACACTGCTCGCAAGTCGATCACCGTAACAATTTAACCACGTCGCCACTCCCCAGGTCGGCTGTTCGGCATTGCTCTTCTTGTCCTTGGGCCGTTCCCTGTTTCTGTTTTGCTTTTTTTCCCTCACAGCGGTTTATGACGGGCTGTCCACAGGGCCTTCTTACCACTAAATCTGGGGTAGGGGGGTGGGGGTGGTTGAGGAAGGGTGCGATGGGGAGTTTCCGTTGTGAGATGTTCTCGTTGTAGTGGAGGCGGTCGGCTCGCGGCAGCAACTCGATTTCAGCGACAGTGGCCGCGAGAGGGCGCGATCGACAGAATGGCTGGCAGACCGATCGATGCGAAGCAGTCGGGCGGAGCGGCTCTGGCCGTACGGAAGCGGCAGGAGCAGTTAGGACGTGATCGCCAGAGCACACGTGACACGGACCCGTCCTTTTTCTACCTCCCCGGTCGTTGGAGTGGCTGTAGTGGTGAAGTGGCTGTAGTGGTGGGATCCCAGACAAGAATTACGATCCTAGTTAGAAACTCCGACTTGTGGCTTACCTTATGAGAATTCCTGAAAGAATGAGCCTGTGGATTGTCGCCTTGCTGGCGGCTGTGTTACATTTATCCAATTAATCTGAAGGCCCTTCCAGTGTTCTATTCTGGGTACTTCCCGTCATCTTTGGGGTAATGGGGATGTACAATTAACTCCAAAAGTGAACTATTCAAGTCGGTGCCTCCTCCGAGTTGACCTAAGTTGTGTGGCTATTAGTTTTAACCTTGCACCTGTCAGCCACCTATTGAGTTGTTCTAGGTCTCCGCAACATCTCTCTGGTGTTTTGGTTGGACATGGCCGCATGCAGTTGCAGACATCGGTTTCTGCCCATTGCCTTTTGAGCCCCTGGTAGCGCGGCGTTTCGATATTGGATGTGGTTTTACAGAGGCACTGTGCTATCTCGCAGCAAACTTATATTTCTCTCCCGCGAGTGTTTACTGAAACAACTTCTCGACTAGTGGTATGGAAGGGGCCGGTAACACACACGTTAGTGTGGTGTAGCTTTTGCAGTGTGAAGCCACGCCTCGTAGAAGACGACGCCGGTGTGACGGGGTGGCAGGACGCCCAGGCCTGCGACAACCGAGCTGAGGGACGGCGGTTCCGCAGGCGTCTCACCGAATCAAGAGTTATGTAAATCAATTATGCATAAGTGAAAACTTGCCTTGAAGGTGTACTTTGGCCGAGGCCTCTCAAATCTTTTTTTTTTTCTCTTCTTCTCAAATGATTAATACTTTCAATTCGTAGAAAAGTGTAAATTTTCGTGGTAAATGTTTCTCCTAAGGACTGAGTAGTTATGAATTTTCCTCAAGCTGTTGAGTTGGGCTGAGGATTATGTTGCATATTTCGATTTAAACTATATGCCTAAAAACACTGGGAATTTTTTTTAATTGAAAAATCTTGGGTCTTGTTTAAATAAATTTGAGAGATTGCAGGGCACACTCACTTGTGATTCTGTGTAGGGAATACGACCTGCGGCGATTTGACTTCATACATTGTGATGAAATGGTGGGCAGCAGTTTATGGTCTTGTTTGCGTGATCTAGGGAAAGAAATACAGTAAGCTTTACCTGCGTTAAAAGATACAGGGTGCCGACTTAAACGACTGCAGTAAAAGCACGGCGTTGGTGCGACGACAAAGCGCATTTTTTGTGGGGAATGATGAAGAGACATTTCCAGATGGCTGCATGCAGTGGTCGCAATGTGCAAAACACATTAGCTTTGGCGCCAGACAGGGGGCAGACGTCCAGGTATACGGCCTAGCGCCGGAAAGCCGCCGACAGCGCTTTGTAGGCTTCGTTAGCGACCAAGCCGCCAAAAGAAATGTAAACGTTCTGCAAATGTCCGTGGGACAGGGAAACTGGCGCCCAGTCGTCCAGGCTCTGTTTCAAAACTTTTTTGTCAATGCACAAAGCTGTTTTTGAGTTTATGGCCGTTCTTTGCAAACTTTGAAATGGACGCAAGATGGAGATCGAAAGCTGTTTATGGAGGGCTGTGCTTCCACCCTGTATTGTGTTAGCAAAAGACATGGCAAACGTGTGGGGAAAGAGGCCATGCAGCTGAATTTTTTTCCATTTTCTGCCAACTAACTTTAAATTCTCTGATTGGTCAAATCAGATTGCAGTGCAAACACCATTCTCCGAGCTGAGAATTCCGGGCTCTAGATCGTGATTGGCTTGTGCCAATTGGGGGAAGTCAAAAACGAGAAACGTGCTTTTGTAACTGAGCTGAGGAGGAAACAGGGAGATGAGCACCCTTGTACAAGTCTCTTGTACTGGCACTTCACTAGTAAAGAACTGCAGGTCTACCTAAATGGTGAGACTTGTGTCCTTTGCTAGGGTGCCACTTAGAGCCTGTGCCAGTCACCTTATGAGCCATCAGAGGCACTGCTGATATCATCAAGGTCGCAACGAGTGACGCTTGCGTGTACTTATTTGTATCGAGTCGGCCGTCCAAACATTTGACGTATTCCGACATGCACAGTCGTGGCATGGAGTCAAATTGATTTGGCAGACCAGCAAATGGGTCCACCTTCACATTGGAATCCATCGTGGTTTCAGAGGTTCATAGATAAATACCTGCATTCTGAATTAACCAAATGCGAGACCGAGTACTTGCATTTTTCGGGAACGCACGTTTAACAACAGACTGCCGCCGTCCATGACTTCAGTCGCTGAACGCATCGTGGTGTGCCGGCTTGACCAGCAGGATGGTAACGTATTCGCTGCTGCGATGTAGGGCTATAATATATACTTCTCAGCACCCTGTTCTATCGAACCATACTTTCTTTTGTATGGTAGAATATAGATGCTTGGTGGTGGCGTAGTTTCATGCCATAACCTGGATTCCCGTGTTGATCGCCAGCAGATCACTTTGTCCACCATAGATCCCATTTTAGTAAAACTTTTGTTAAATAAATATTGTTTGCATGATGTTTCCTTAATAATTTTGTTGTCTTGTCATGTTTAAGAACAATAAATCGATTGTGAATTAGACTACAACTTCGCCCTGAGTTCTGATTAACAGTTCCTTCGCATTTTTATGGCAGTCTGGATCCGAAACATAAGGAGTAGCTTTTTCACTTGGTGTCCACTGAGTAGAGCTTTACTTCATTAACAATAATCATCTTACAAAATGTGTATATTAATGGGCGAAATATGTTTTCCATATAAGTTGCCTAAGCGTTCCACATTCCATTGGCCTAGTTTGTAAGACTGTTGTCACATTTTTTTCGCCATGTCCAGCGGTACAAATGAGAAAGAAAGTGGTGTTTTTGTTTTTTGTTGTTGTTGTTGTGTGTGTGTGTGTGTGTGTGTGTGTGTGTGTGTGTGTGTGTGTGTGCGCGCGCCTTTGTGTCCATTATACACAACTCAATCAGAAGCAGCAGAAACCAGCAGATCAGTAGAGGTCAGTGTGGGCCAGTGACTGGATGTTCCCTGATTAACAGACCCATCAGGAACGTTTCAGCCCCTCTGACTGTTTCGGACGTGACTGCGAAGTAAAAATGGTGAAGCAGTACCACATAAACCAAGAGGAGGCAGGCCTCGTGACCTAGGAGTCACCTGCGAGTTCTGAAGGCCTACCAACAGTCCAGCCAGCACAGTGTGCGTAGGGAGTCAATTAGAAAGGGGTGCAGTGGTCGAGGCGCCACACATCTCCTGCGTCAGTGCTAAGCAACGCCTGTAGTTTCGCAAAGAGCGGTGCCACTGGATTGAATACGGGAGGAAACTAGTCATTTGGAGTGATGAATAACGCTACATTCGGTGCCAGGATTTAGCGTTTAGTGAATGCCTGATGATCGTTACCTGCCATCACGTGTAGAGTCAACAGTGAAGTATGGAGAAGGTGTCGTTATGCTACAGGTATGTGGCTTCGTGGTTAGGGAATGGTCCCCCTTACTGTGCTCAAGAGGATGCTAAATACCGAGGATAAGAACACATTCTACAACAATTTGGAGACGGGTACAGTTTCTATAAGCCTGACACTGTACCGTGTCATCATACAGTATCTGTGTAGATAACATTCCTGGTATGGCCTGGCCTACCCCGAGTCTCCACTTCAACCCTGGGCAACACTTTTGGTATGAGTCAGAAGGTCGACTTCGCCCCAGAGGCCAGCGTTCAGTATCCCTGCTTTCTGTGATTTCGGCTGCTGAGGAATAACGGGCTGACATTCCTTCACAAGTCAATGAATGTGCCGCCAACAGAGTTTAAGCCATCATGCAGGCCATGTGTGGGCACAGGCCGTGTTATCGTCCACTAATAAGTGTCCGTATACTTTTGCATGATACTGAATGTCTCAACATTTACTTCAGGAAAAGTTGAAACACAACTTCAGATGGCCAATTTCATCAATAACGTGATGCAAGGTGTACTCGTGGAACCTCTCTGTCTCTTTCAGTGTCTCTCCACATGTTTTCTCTGCGTTTATGCCTTGACTGCACATATGGCACTCCTACATCAGCTTAGTTGATGCCCCTGAGCTCCACTGTCAAATTCTTTCGAGTCCCTCCCTCTGAGTCACACAATTCTGTGTCGTTGTCCAATTTGTGCGAGGATTTTTAATTTCCGTTACACTTTGAGATAAGGTTTTAGTAAAATCAGAACTCATCTCATTATCTGACTGGCACATCATACCGCTGTTGCACGTAACTCGTTTACACGACCAGTCTTTATCAGCGACCACACAGCTTGCAAACACAATTAGAAATTTGGGGTACACAGTAGTAAGATGAGCGCGAAATATTTACCTCGTCTTTCCCACAGACTGGTTTCTTATGTTGTCGCCCTGTTCTACCTGACTGCAAATACTCGATCATGGCATGGGAATTTCAGAGTGTGTCGACGGTTGTCTACACTAAAAGATATACGATGCGAAGGCACGTGTACTGAGTAGTAAAAATATGATTGGTAAAAGTCAACTATCACTGAATGGTTCAACGTTTATTGCAAGATATAACCAAGTTATCTGCAACAGATATTCAAATTTGTTAACCCACAACACTTAACAGGAGATAAAACACCTCCATGGCTAAATGTTAGGATATCTACTCCCAGTTAATCTGCGGTGACTATCGAATGAACGTAAATGGAACAGGCCCGCTGTTCAGTACAAGGATGAGTGTCCAGGATCCAGAAACGGTACTCCCGCAGTGTAATTACTCTGTTCTGTTAGGTCACGTTTTTCTGTCTCCATCTGATATTGCTTCAGGTACTTATATTTACCAAACGTTTCAATTTCTAGAAGTATTTCACGCGTCGTAAGAGATTATTATTTCACAGAGAAACCACAGTTTAAAACATTCTCAAATATCTCGTTGTTTAAATTGTATTTCAGATGTTACGCTATGCACTCTTACACAGTGCTCCCTCCCACACTTCCCTTTTTCTAGAACTCAAATACTTATATAAACGTAAGATAGTAAAAAAGGTAAATATTGTGGAAGCCGTAACATAGCTAACACGTCAGAAGACATACTGCTGGTAAGATGCAACCGTTTTTCTAGAACTGGAAAGTTTACATTGCTCGAGACTCATGAAGAATATGCTGCAGAGCACATCGCTGTTCTGTTTGAGACAAATGAAAGGAAACCTCAACTGTATTTGTGACTCGTACTCAGGCTACCATCTACTCCACATGTTCCAGGCGTGGCCATACAAGCTTTCTACGTGCGAACCGTTTTTGCACAGATGCGTTCTACGGAAAACTTTAAAGTCAAAATGTCTTGCCCTAGAATTAAAGAAATGGGGCGAGCTTCAGAATTTCACATTGTAAGACGGTATAAAATTACTATTAAATAGGGATACAAGAACTGCGTACTTCCATCTAGAACGTTTCCAGTACGTTGCGCTGATACGATAAGGACATTACACTGTCCCCAATCTGTTGACGGACTCAATCAGCCGCTAAGGAAAGAAACAGAAGCTCTGACAGAAAATGGATGTACTTCAAAATTTCTTTACGATATTCTTGGAAGAAGTGAAAATGTCATAGCCTTTTTCTGAAGAAGTAGTGGCCGGTGAGCCGTAGTTGTGTCCGGCTCTTCGAAAAGCGCGCCAGGCGGAGTGCTTTCGCTTCGCGTGTAGTGTATGCGGTGGCGCTTTCGGTTTGGCGCGCTGTTTGGAACTATTTTTGCTTAGTACAAGCTAGCTGCTTAAAGTTTTTTCTGGAATTGTTCCCTTATTGATATAACGAGTTTAAAAGCTTCTTATTTTTAACGTCAAACCTTGCAATATCCTTTATATAGAGCTATTTTTAAAAGAGTTTTTTAACAGTTAAAATCTCATTATTGGCAAGTTGTTAATGACATACCTGGTGAATTGTCAAGCTATTTGAAATTGTTTTCACATTTTTTTTAGAGAAACGCCACACTTAAAAATTTATTACTGAGAAAGCCTTTTCTAAAAAAAAAAGTATCCTTATCAATGTGTGTTTTTTCAGCAGCACCTCCTACTCCCTACTTCTGTGATAACGGTTTTGGAATAACATGTGTATTATGTTGTTGTTTGTGAATCGCCCTAATTGACGGTTCAGCCGTGTTGAACTACCGTGTGGGAATCCCAGGTTCACCTCGTCGAGGGAGCGGGATTTTTACCTCGTTCCAGGCCCTCCTCAGCGGTGGTGTTGGTGGTGGTGGTTAGTGTTTAACGTCCCGTCGACAACGAGGTCATTAGAGACGGAGCGCAAGCTCGGGTTAAAGAAGGATTGGGAAGGAAATCGGCCGTGCCCTTTCAAAGGAACCATCCCGGCATTTGCCTGAAACGATTTAGGGAAATCACGGAAAACCTAAATCAAGATGGCCGGAGACGGGATTGAACCGTCGTCCTCCCGAGTGCGAGTCCAGTGTGCTAACCACTGCGCCACCTCGCTCGGTCTCCTGAGCGGCTCCAGGTCCTTGCAGACCGCTATGAACTGCCCCACTGCAGACTGTTGACGAAGGTGCGACCAAACAGAAAAGGTTCCCATGTACGTGAGTGGTTCGAAGAAATACAACCCCGGTATATTTTTCTCGACAGCGAGATCTCATCAGGGAGAAGGGTATCGTGGCCAAGGGAGATCTGAGTGGACCGTTTTTATTTTTATATACGTAAATGATGGGACGGACAGGGTAGGGAGCAGTCTCCGTCTGTTTGCTGATGAGGCTGTGGTGTACGCGAAAGTGCCGTCGTTGAGTGACTGTAGGAGGACACGGAATGACTTGGTAAAATATCTAGTTAATGTGACGAATGGTAGTTTTCTATATACGTAGAAAAACGGAAGTGAATGCTGGTGAGTAGGAATGTCAATCCCGCTGTGTCTGAATACGGCAGCAGTAATGTGCCGCTTCACGCAGTCACGCCGACTAAATATCCAGGTGTGACGCAACAAAGCGATTTGAAATGGAACGAGAATTTAAGGACGGTAGTAGAGGAGGTGAATGGCCGACTTCGTTTTATCGGGAGAAATTTAGGGAAGTTCCTTTCATCTGTAAAGAAGGATATGTATATAATACTAGTGAGACCCGACCTTGAGTACTGTTCGAGTGTTTGGGATCGCCACCAGTCCACGTTATAGGAATACACAGAAGTTATTCAGAAGCATTCTGCTACATTTGTGATCTCTAGATTCAAACGTCACCCGAGTGTTGCAGAGATGCTACGAGACCTCGTGTGGAAATCCCTGGAGGGAAGACGTTCTTTCTCTGGAACACCATTCAGAAAATTTACAGAACCGGTATGACGCTTCTGCTGCCAGGGAGGTACATTTCGCACGAAGAAAGCGAGGATAAGATGAGAGAAATTAGAGTTTGTATGGAGGTATCCAGGCAGTCAGATTCCGGCTCGCTCTGTTTGACTTTCTAACATGTCCGATTACGAACGGAACGTGCGCAGAAAAGATCAAACAAGTGATAAAGGCATAATGTTCATTTCACTATTAATGGCCATTTACATGAATTGCCCAGTATGAGCAACGGAGACGTTGGCGAAATGTTGCATCCGTAAAACGGCGTCATCGACAGATACTCGCACCAGTTACGGTGGAACACAAGCAACGTCTCACTGCTAAACGCCTTCTGTTATACAACCCCACACCCGAAAGTCACGTGGGTTCGGATCAGATGATCTTGCAGGACATGTATCTGGAAAAAGTCTGGGGATAAGACGTTCGTGGAAGGCTGCATTAAGCAGATCGTTCACCGGGCGACCGATTGGAGGCGTTGCCCCATGTCGCATGAAAACAGTCGTTTCCGCACAACTATTCCCTTCCAAGGCACGAGGAGGTCACGTTACACCTGAGAAACCCTCAGCCGTTCGAAGAAGAACGTTCCGAGAATCAGGAGTGCAATCGTTCTAAATGTAAAACATGCAGTTTAATACTACCCCAAATTCGCCAGTACTGTGTATTACACCTGTACTGCAAAACGTGCCTCATCACCCTATACAATACTGAAAGGTCACAGGTTCAAATGGTTCAAATGGCTCTGAGCACTATGTGACTCAACTGCTGTGGTCATCAGTCCCCTAGAACTTAGAACTACTTAAACCTAACTAACCTAAAGACATCACACACATCCATGCCCGACGCAGGATTCGAACCTGCGACCGTAGCAATCGCACGGTTCCGGACTGCGCCCCTAGAACCGCGAGACCTCCGAGCCGGCAAAACTGAAAGAACCAGATGTTGTACAGAGTTTCAGGGAGAGCATAAGGGACACTTGACAGGCATGGGGGAAAGAAATACAGTAGAAGAAGAATGGCTAGCTCTGAGGGATGAAGTAGTGAAGGCAGCAGAGGATCAAGTAGGTAAAAAGACGAGGTCTAGTAGAAATCCTTGGGTAACAGAAGAAATACTGAATTTAATTGATGAAAGGAGAAAATATAAAATTGCAGTAAATGAAGCAGTCAAAAAGTTATACAGACGTCTCAAAAATGAGATCGACAGGAAGTGCAAAATGGTTAAGCAGGGATGGCTAGAGGACAAATGTAAGGATGTAGAGGCTTACCTCACTAGGGGTACATCTACATCTACATCTACATGACTACTCTGCAATTCACATTTAAGTGCTTGGCAGAGGGTTCATCGAACCACAATCATACTATCTCTCTACTATTCCACTCCCGAACAGCGAGCGGGAAAAACGAACACCTAAACCTTTCTGTTCGAGCTCTGATTTCTCTTATTTTATTTTGATGATCATTCCTACCTATGTAGGTTGTGCTCAACAAAATATTTTCGCATTCGGAAGAGAAAGTTGGTGACTGAAATTTCGTAAAAAGGTCTCGCCGCGACGAAAAACGTCTATGCTGTAATGACTTCCATCCCAACTCGTGTATCATATCTGCCACACTCTCTCCCCTATAACGCGATAATACAAAACGAGCTGCCCTTCTTTGCACCCTCTCGATGTCCTGCGTCAATCCCACCTGGTAAGGATCCCACACCGCGCAGCAATATTCTAACAGAGGACGAACGAGTGTAGTGTAAGCTGTCTCTTTAGTAAGATAGATACTGCCTACAGGAAAATTAAAGAGACCTTTGGAGAAAAGAGAACCACTTGTATGAATATCAAGAGCTCATATGGAAACCCAGTTCTAGGCAAAGAAGGAAAGCAGGAAGGCGGAAGGAGTGCATAGAGGGTCTAAAGAAGAGCGATGTACTTGAGGACAATATTATGCAAATGGAAGAGGATGTAGATGTAGATGAAATGGGACATACGATACTACGTGAAGCGTTTGAAAGAGCACTGAAAGACCTGAGTCGAAATAAGGCCCCGGGAGTAGACAACATTCCATTAGAAATACTGACAGCCTTGGGAGTGCCAGTCCAGATAAAACTCTGTCATCTGGTGAGCAAGAGGTATGAGACAGGCGAAATACCTTCATACTTCAAGAAGAATATAATAATTCCTATCCCAAAGAAAGCAGGTGTTCACAGATGTGAAAATTACCGAACTATCAGGTTAATAAGTCACAGCTGCAAAATACTAACGTCAATCCTTTACAGACGAATGGAAAAACTAGTAGTAGCCGACCTCGGGGAAGATCAGTTTGGATTCAATAGAAATGTTGGAGCACGTGAGGCTGTACTGACCTTACGACTTATCTTAGAAGAAAGATTAAGGAAAGGAAAACCTACGTTTCTAGCACTTGTGGACTTAGAGAAAGCTTTTGAAAATGTTGACAGGAATACTCTCTTTCAAATTCTGAAGGTGGCAGGGGTAAAATACAGGGAAGGAAAGGCTATTTACAATTTGTACAGAAACCAAATGGCAGTTATAAGAGTCGAGGGACATGAAAGGGAAGCAGTGGTTGGGAAGGGAGTGAGACAGGGTTGTAGCCTCTCCCCGATGTTATTCAATTTGTATATTGTGTAAGCAGTAAAGGAAACAATAGAAAAATTCGGAGTAGTTATTAAAATCCATGGAGAAGAATTAAAAACTTTGAGGTTCGCCGATGACATTGTAATTCTATCAGAGTCAGCAAAGGACTCTGAAGAGCAGTTGAATGGAATGGACAGTGTCTTGATAGGAGGATATAAGATGACCATCAACAAACGCAAAACGAGGGTAATGGAATGTAGTCGAATTAAGTTGGGTTATGCCGAGGGAATTAGATTAGGAAATGAGACACTTAAAGTAGTAAAGGAGTTTTGCTATTTGGGCAGCAAAATAACTGATGATGGTAGAAGTAGAGAAGATATAAAATGTAGACTGGCAATGGCAAGGAAAGCGTTTCTCAAGAAGAGAAATTTGTTAACATCGAGTTTAGATTTAAGTGTCAGGAAGTCGTTTCTGAAAGTATTTGTATGGAGTGTAGCCATGTATGGAAGTGAAACATGGACGATAAATAGTTTGGACAAGAAGAGAATAGAATCTTTTAAAATGTGGTGCTACAGAAGAATGCTAAAGATTAGATGGGTAGATCACATAACTAATGATGAAGTATTGAATAGACTTGAGAAGAAGAGGAGTATGTTTCACAACTTGACAAAACGAAGGCACCGGTTAGTAGGACATGTTCTGAGGCATCAAGGGATCACAAATTTAGCATTGGAGGGCAGCGTGGAGGGTAAAAATCGTAGAGGGAGACCAAGAGATGAATACACTAAGCAGATTTAGAAGGATGTGGGTTGCAGTAAGTACTGGGAGATGGAGCTTGCACAGGATAGGGTAGCATGGAGAGCTGCATCACACCAGTCTCAGAACTGAAGACCACAGCAACAACAACAACTATAGAAAGGAAAGTATGCGGACTGGTAAACGTTTGTGCTCAGAAACATTTCACATATTATGACGGCACAATTTGCCAAAAACAAAACACGTAATACTTCTGCCTTCTACAGCATCACACAAGGACCCTACCTCCATTTACAACCACTTTCCACCAAGTCTTCACACAATGGAGAACGACGGAGGTACTATAACAGCTTTGTCAGAGACAATGGCAGGTGCATGTTTAGCAAAATTAATAGAACTAAATTTAAAAAATTTTGTTTTAAATACATGGAATGTAACTATTTAAGCGTAAATAATTGATTTTTACGGATAAAGTATTTGTGTGAATTTTTCTTTACGTAAGCGAAGACACCGATATTGAATGGTATTGTAGGATTCCTAAGGTATCATTGGCTTGATTACATTACACAGGATTGCACAGACCAGAAGCACGTTCACGGGCTGAGTGCCGCAGATATTACTTTACTTTATCTTTCAGAATGACCTAGTGCCATCTATGAGGAATTTGGAATGAAGATACTTGAGAAGAAGACTAAATCAATGAATTTTACAAAGCAATAAAACACAATAAAAGAACAAGTTCATAAGATGGTGTATCTAGGGAAAAAAATGATGAGTAAGACGAAACATTGTCGAGAAATGTAAACAAGGATTGCTATTGCACTGGAAATGCTTTACAAAAGAAGTAGTATTTCTATTTACGAGTACAAACTACTTACGAAAAGTTAAGTGAAGTGTTTTGTTTGTGCCGAAGGGTGGCCGCTGAGTGGGAGAGATGAGAAACGCTTGGAGGGTTTTGAGAGGTGGATATAGAAGAAAATGGAACATGTCATCAGATCAGATGAAACAATGGTCATTAGCGCCCTGACTAAGTTAGGAATGCACCGCGAGGCACAAGGTTAAAACAGCAACTAAAAGGGACAACACTATAAAAGATTTAGGCATAGGATTAAAAAAAACAACAGCATAATCAAACGTCCTTAGACAGGTTTGTCAAGTTGATAAAACGAAGAAAGCGGGCAGCAGCTCCTGGGTCATCCGCTAAAATGGCATCCAGAATACATGGCAGGCCAAGATCAAGACGCAGTGTAGAAAAATCCGGACAGGACGTTAAAACGTGGTGGACCGTCAGCAATTGTCCACATGGACAGAACGGCGCCGGCGCAGCCGTCAGCAGATGGCGATGGCTGAACTGGCAGTGTCCAATTCGTAGCCGGGCCGAAACGACCCCCTCCCGCCGAGAAGGACGTGAGGAGAACTCCAAGCCGCGGGAAGAGGTTTCAAGGCCCGAAGCTTGTTGTCCCTAAGTGCAGCCCAATCGGCATGCCACAGCGATAAAATGCGCCGACATATGACCCTGCTACAATCTGATAAAGGGACACAACAAGAAGCCGTCCGAGGCTGAAGAACCGCAGCCTTGGCCGCGGCATCTGCAGCTTCGTTCCCAGGGATACCGACATGGCCAGGAACCCACATAAAGCTAACCGGAGAACCGTCGTCCACCAGCTGCTGAAGAGAGCGTTGTATCCGGTGCACGAAAGGGTGAACCGGATACGGATCACTGAGGCTCTGGATGGCGCTCAGAGAATCGGAGCAGATGACATAAGCAGAATGTCGGTGGCGGCAGATGTAAAGAACAGCCTGGTAGAGGGCAAAGAGCTCAGCTGTGAAGACCAAACAATGGCCATGTAGCCGGTATTTGAAACTTTGTGCCCCGACAATAAAAGAACACTCGACCCCGTCATTGGTCTTAGAGCCATCTGTATAAATGAAGGTCATATTAATCAACTTCGAACGAAATTCGACAAAACGGGAGTGGTATACCGAACCAGGGGTAACCTTCTTTGGGAGCGAGCTGAGGTCAAGGTGAACGCGAACCTGAGCCTGGAGCCAAGGTGGCGTGTTGCTCTCGCCCACTAAAGGTTGCAAGGAGTGAAAAATACAGGTGCTGAAGGAGGCGACGAAACGAACTCCAGGGGGTAGCAGGGCAGAGACATACAACACGTATTGACGGTCGAGAGAGTCGTCAAAAAAGGAACGATACGATGGGTGGTCGGGCATTAACAGTAGCCGCCAGGCATAACGTTAAAGCAGTATATCGCGCCGGTAGGTGAGTGGCAATTCACCGGCTTCAGCATGAAGACTCTCGACGGGACTAGTATAAAACGCTCCGATCGCAAGACGTAAACCCCGATGTTGTATGGAGTTGAGGCGGCGTAAGATGGACGGCCGTGCAGAGGAGTATACGAAGTTCCCATAATCCAGCTTGGAGCGGACGATCGACCGATATAGGCGAAGTAGGACGGTTTGATCCGCTCCCCACGACATTCCACTGAGAACACGGAGGACATTTAGAGAACGGGTACAACGGGCAGCCAAATATGACACATGATGAGACCAGCTAAGTTTCCTGTTAAATGTAAGACCTAAAAATTTTGTTGTCTTCACGAATGGGACAGCAACGGGACCGAGTCGTAAGGACGGTGGGAAAAACTCTTTGTAGCGCCAAAAGTTAATACAGACCGTCTTCTCGGCAGTAAAACGGAAGCCATTGGCGACACTCCAGGAGTAAAGACGGTCAAGAGAACTCTGAAGAGAGCGCTCCAGGAACCATGTACGCTGCGCGCTGCAATAGATGGTAAAATCGTCCACGAAAAGGAGCCTGATATCAGCTGGGAGGCAATCCATTATTGGATTGATCGCTATGGCGAAGAGAGCGACGCTCAAAACTGAGCCCTGTGGCACCTCATTCTCCTGGCGAAAGGTGTCTCACAGGACAGAACCCATACGTACCCTGAACTGTCGATCCATTAAAAAGGAACGAATAAAAAGAGGGAGGCGACCGCGAAGGCCCCATGAATGCATGGTGCGGAGAATGCCCGCCCTCCAACAGGTGTCGTAAACCTTCTCCAAATCAAAGAACACAGCCGCAGTTGGGCGCTTCCGCAAGAAGTTATTTATAATGAAGGTCGACAAGGTAACCAGGTAGTCAACAGCAGAGCGGCGCCTACGAAATCCACATTGTACATTGGTAAGTAGGCGTCGAGATTCAAGCAGCCAAACCAAACGAGAGTTAACCATTCGCTCCATCAACTTACAGACACAGCTGGTAAGCGAGATGGGTCGATAACTGGAAGGCAACTGCTTTTCATTCCCCAGCTAAGGAATCGGTACAACAATAGACCCGCGCCAGCATGCGGGAACAGGTCCCTCAATCCAGATGTGATTATAAGTACGAAGAACGAAACCTTTACCCCCAGGAGAAAGGTTCTTCAGCGTCTGAATATGAATAGAATCAGGCCCTGGAGTGGAGGACCGTGACCGGGCAAGTGCATTTTCGAGCTCCCGCATGGTGAATGGGGCATTGTAACTTTCACGATTCGAGGAAAGGAAGTTAGGTGGCCTAGCCTCCTCTGCCTGTCTTCGGCAAGGCAGGGTGGCAATGAGCGGAGCTCGAAACCTCTGCGAGAAAGTGGCCGAAGGCATTGGAGACACCCTCAGGGGCCACAAGGACTTCATTCACGACCGTCAAGCCAGAAACTGGTGAGTGGACCTTAGTGCCAGATAGCCGGCGCAGGCTACGCCAGACAACAGAAGAAGGAGTAAAACTGTTGAAGGTGATTGTGAAAGCAGCCCAGCCGGCTTCCTTGCTTTCTTTAATAATACGACGACACTGCGCACGTAATTTTTTATAATTGATACAATTCGCCACTGTAGGGTGGCTTTTAAAGGTGCGGAAAGCACGTCGACGAGCACGTAAGGCGTCTCTACATGCTGCGGTCCACCAGGGGACCGGTACGCTACTTGGAGAAGAAGTAGTGTGAGGGATGGAATATTCAGCAGCAGTGAGAACGACTTCCGTGAGGTGTGCGACCTGACTATCGCAGCTTGTGAAGGTTTGATCCTGAAAGGTCGCCCTGGAAGAGGAGAGCCCCCAGTCTGCTTTGGAGATGTTCCAACTAGTTGAGCACGGAGAGGGGCTATTATGCAGGAGGTGAATAACACACGGGAAGTGGTCGCTCGAAAATGTATCAGAAAGCGCATACCACTCAAACCGGCGCGCAAGTTGGGTAGTAAGTACAGAGAGGTCTAAATGGGAATAGGTGTGAGATGTGTCTGAAAGAAAAGTAGGGGCGCCAGTATTGAAGCAGACAAGATTGAGCTGGCTGAAAACGTCTGCTAACAGGGAGCCCCTCGGACAGGATGCTAGAGAGCCCTAAAGAGGATGGTGAGCATTGAAGTCTCCAGTTAACAAAAATGGTGCAGGGAGCTGAGCAATAAGTTGCAGCATGTCTGCCCTGGTAACGGCAGACGACGATGGAGTGTAAACGGTACAAATGAAAAATGTATAAGTGGGGAGTAATGCGGACGGCAACTGCCTGCAGGCCGGTGTGCAATGTGATGGGATCATAGTAGATATCATCCCGGACCAGAAACATAACCCCTCCATGAGCCGGAATACCTGCCACAGGGGTTAAGTCAAAATGCACAGAGGTGTAGTGTGCCAAGGCAATGTGATCGCATGGGCGTAGCTTCGTTTCCTGGAGGGCTACGACGAGCGGACGGTGCGAGCGGAGCAGCAATTTCAAGTCCTCTCGGTTGGAACGAATGCTGCGAATATTCCAGTGAATAAGTGCCATCGTGCGAAGAAGAAGATGCAAGAAGAAGTCACCTCGAAGGCCGCTGAGGGCCTGGCTTCGATCGAGCACTGCCGCCGCTAGCAGCAGGCGGACAGTCATCGTCCATTTGTTCTATAGGTTCATCGGCCATCTTGTTAAGATGGCCGGGAGGGGGAGCTTCCTCCGCTGGTGAACGGCCAGATGTTCGGCTGCCAGCTGTGCGGCCAGGCGAAACGGATGACAGCCTCGGGCGGCAACCGCTGGGTGGCGCAGGAGAAGAAATGCTCCGTGGCGGGGAAGGAGAACTGTGCTTTCTATGAGCCTTCTTGGAAGGTCGTTTTGTGGAAGTATTGGTCGATGGCTGGGAGTTCGAGGTACGTAGGAAGTCTGCACGAGACGGTTCTTTCTTGAAGGCCCGTGTATCTGACTTCTGGGTCTTTGTCGTGGCAGAAGCTGATAAAGGTGCTTGTGTCTGAGGGGTGACGGGAGGAAGAGGAGACATCGACCGGGCGATCTTAGCACTGGCCGAACGGACGACCGTAGTGCTGAAGGTCAGATCGCATGTCTGCGTCGCCACCTCCCTGGTAGTCCGAGGAGAGGCGAGGACAGTACTGTATTTCCCCGCTGGGAGCAGTGTGGGCTTCCTACTAGCAAATAGCTTGCGAGCCGCCGAGGTGGACACTTTCCCTTTGACCCGAATTTCCTGTAGAATCTTCCTTGTAGATGGGACAGTCGCGGGAAGACGCTGCATGGTCACCCTGACAGTTCACACAACGAGGAGACGGAGGTGGACAGTCACCCTCATGGGCATCCCTGCCACAAGTCACACATTTAGCCGCATTGGAACAAGAATAAAACGCTGACACTGGTAGCAGCGCGTAGGTGTCGGGACATAGGGGCGAACAGAAATAACCTGGTAGCCCGCTTTGATGCGCGACGGCAGCTGAACACTATCAAAGGTCAAGAAAAGTGTCCGGGTCGGTACACGGTCATTGTTGACCTTTTTCATGACCCTATGGACAGCCGTCACACCCTGCTCAGAGAGGGAAGACTGAATCTCCTCGTCAGTCAATCCGTCGAGTGATCTAGTATATACCACACCACCAGACGAATTCAAAGTGCGGTGAGCCTCTACCCGGACAGGGAACGTGTACAGGAGTATGGCCCGAAGCAGTTTCTGTGCCTGAAAGGCGCTCTCAGTTTCTAGTAACAAGGTACCGTTACGCAACCTGGTACAAGACTTGACCGATCCTGCTATGGCATCTACGCCCTTCTGGATAACGAAAGGGTTGACAGAGGAAAAATCCTTTCCGTCCTCAGATCGAGAAACTACGCGGAACTGTGGGGCAGGCGGTGGTACTTTTGTCACTGGTGGCTGGTCAAGTTTCCGTTTGTGCGCAGAAGTCGAGAGAGAAGAAGAGAAGTCCGTTGCGGAGGAATCCCCCATGATTTCCAGCGTCTCCTGGGCCTGGCCTTTACCAGGGGGTACGTGCGTGCCTTACTTGTCTACCCAGGGCGGGGAATTACGCGTTACCCCGTCACCGGCTACGCGTGCGAACGCGTGGGTCGGCCTTCAGGCACACACAGGGAGGAAGGAAGTAGAGGAAAAAGAAAGGAGAGAGAAAGAAAGGACAGAGGGAAAGAAAGGACAGAGGGAAAGAAAGGACAGAGGGAAAGAAAGGACAGAGGGAAATAAAGGACAGAGGGAAAGAAAGGACAGACTGTCTCAAACGCCGAGGCGGAGACCAGAGAAGGCAAGGAAAAGAAGGCAAAGAGAAGGAAGACAGTGAGATGGAGAAGAACAAAGAAAGGAACCAACCAAAGGAAGGAAGAAATCAAAAGAAGTGAAAAACCAAAATGACCGCAAATATAGGTCGTGGAACCGTCCGTCTCCAGACGCAGGCGCTAACTACCCCCTTGAGGGGGAGGGGCTCCTTTAGTCGCCTCTTACGACAGGCTGGAATACCTCGGGCCTATTCTAATCCCCGGACCCGCAGGGGGGGAAATAAGAAATGATGTGTTACACGTGATGAACGAGAAAAGTCGTATACCGAAAATAGTTAAGAAGCGGAAAACAAATTGGGCTACACCCTGGATGAGAAGGGACTGCAAAATAAAATACGCACAGAATGGAATGGTGACTGCGAAGAGGACTACAGATAGAAGACAATAGCTAACTGGCAACATCAGGATAAACGCATCACGAACGGTTTCAGGAAGTGTGTAGGAAGACCGGAAGGACTGCAGGATGCTGAACTTGCGGTGATAGACCTGCCTAATGGGGAAAACACAACGGCGTCACCACCACCACTACCATCGTCATTTGAGTATAAACATCGTACTTCTTGGCTTGCATACGACCATAATTTTCATTTTATGAATAAAAATACTGTTTAGAATTTTTTCAAGCGGAAGTAATTGTCAGGCTTCAGCACAGACTTCAAAACCTATCTTTCAAGTATGCCTTCCACTTTGATGTCTTTCGCAGCGATATCCATATGAGAGCGAAGCCACTAAACATATTTGCATTGTGTCTTCACCTAGGCAAACAGCAACCAAGCTCACAAACAAAGAACAATACGTTTTCCCAATTCCGTTAATACCGAGATATAGGTATAAATTTGGAACTATGCTATTTTTTGTCCCCAGAATGGTAGATCTCGATGAGCCAAGTTCAGTGGTATAACACTTTAGAAGTGTAACAAGAAATCACAGAGTAAAATTATATTGAAAATAGGAATTTTTGGATTGTCATTGAATGGTCCGCCACCCAGAAGTTTGGGCTACTCTGAAAAGAACTTGCGCTGTCGCATCAATAGGTGCGTGACGTTTAGTCCACTCTCGACAGAAGCCAACGTCTTTGAAACAAAAGATTCAGTGTCAGCTGAGTATTGCCCTTTGGAGGAATTAACTAAAGTGTAGTGGAATCAATGCCTAAGGGAGCCAGTTTTGGTAGGAGGAGTGCTGCGATTCATTTGCAACATGTTGCATCTATAGCATAACTCTTTAGTAATTCTAAAGTCATTTTGTAGAAGTAGAATGTCATTCACGAATGAAAAACTGGTCGAGATGACCCTGATTTACGGCGGATTTCACAAAAATGCACTAAGAGCAGCAGAACTGTATGTTGAAAAGTTTTCAGCTAAATGCTGTCAAACTCGTCCCACCTTTATTAAAGCCATAAAGAGGCATAGCGAAAAATTTTCCAGAGGGAAATCTTGAAGGAAGGCAGCAGCATTGGCAGTTCTCGTGGCTGCTGCAGTAGATCCACAAACAAAGTTTCATCAAATACAAAAAGAGGCCGATATCAGCCAATGAAATCCTCTGCGTACTCTTCACGCACATAAATGTCATCCCTTCCATATTTCTCCACATCAAGTGCTACACGCGAGTGGTTTTTTATATAGTTTGGAATACCGTGAGTAACCCACATCACTGCTCAGAAAAAACCCACATTCAACCAACGACAATGTGAATGACTGGTGCCTCTTATTTCGTTGTTGAAACACTGAACGGTGCAGAGTACACAGTTCTTTTGATAAATACTTTGGTCACGTTACTATTGACAACAGGTCAAATAGTGTGGTTCCAAAATGATGGACATCCTGACCACAGTTCTTCAGTAGGGAGGTGTCCTTTCTCAACGATGTGACAGCACACCGACCAACGATGCGCCGCAAACCGGCATCGAGGAGGCGCTGACCCGCCCGAATGGGAAGAGCGGACAGCGCCACACCTCCAGGAAGACAAAGAGTCCAGCGCCGCCTGCCAGAGCTGACTCCACCAGCCGCCCGCCGCTGGTCGGGCCCAGACATCGAGAGCATCACTACTGAGTAATGGGAAGACGATACTTAGCCTGCGTTCTGCGAGTAGTAATAGAGGAATGACGTCGAGCCAGCTCATAACGAGCCGTTAATTTACGTTTCTTTCCTTTTTAGAAATAAAGTGTTCCATTAATCTGCAAGCGTTATGTACAGATCATTTTGGCTTCCTGCCACCGTCCATCGCAACTTCTTTGTTTGAGTCATTGCTGACTCCCTCGTAGCCAACACAACAGAAGAAATGCGCTGAATCGCTTATTTCTGATGGATAGGAACAGTCAGTCCTACACAGAGATAGCCAGTACGATCGCGTGCCCCGCCGTCGTTAATTTCTTCCTCTGGGCTGATATACAACATGTGGTCTGCAAGGAGGTTCCAACGACTGGAGGGCATGAAAGAGCGAACTGGTCCTGTGTTAAAGCGATTAGTCCATATTCGTAGACGGCAGTTAGTGCATCAGTAATGTAGAGTGCACGAACGTGTCATGATTCAAATGGCTCTCACTTCGAAAATACCTTTCAGAAAGTTCACCAAGCGAAATGTAATGGCACACAATAATGCTTCGTTTTATTCACAACCTTTGGTTTCATTTGTTTCATGTCTTATTTTAATGTACGATTTCTCATCAGTGTACACTGCGTATGTAAAACTGCAACGTAACCTTCCTACTGGCAGTGGTGTAGTTACGGTTATAACTCGACTTGGTACGAAGATCACCGTCGCTTATTATATCCTACAGCTCCTGCAGGCTACCCTCTGTAGTAATGGTTTAACAAATTCATGTGGTCGACACAATTACAGGCCCCTGCGAGCTACTGCCCGGTATTAAGGATTACTAGCGGAAGGTTTTAACCAACCAGTAAAATTTTGAACGCAACGAAGAAAACATTTTTTAGAACCACTACAGAAGGCACCTATGCAGGGCTTAATAGGGAGCATAGAGCCATTATTTACTTTCATGATCCAGCATTCAACTGTTGTACTGACTTTCACCTATTCTTTATGATAAAGGGAGAAAATCAGTCGAGGATACAGATTAATTAAAATGTTCAAATGTGTGTGAAATCCTATGGCACTTAACTGCTAAGGTCATCAGTCCCTAAGCTTACACACTACTTAACGTATATTATCCTAAGGACAAACACACACACCCATGCCTGAGGGAGGACTCGAACCTCCGCCGGGACCAGCCGCACAGTCCATGACTGCAGCGCCTTAGACCGCACTGCTAATCGCTCGTGGCTATACATTAATTGATATTTATTCAATACCGATGGCATTTCGGTAACTAGCAGTGTGTCTGTTGGCATATACATCATCACAACTGGTCTCTGTAGTTAACATGATTCACTGTCGCCCCATATTTATGGAAAGGGGAGTGCAGACCTGGTTTCAATGTAATTTTATGCAGGCACACAATTATACCTAAACCCATGCTCATTACAATCAATTACTATAGGTCACGCAGAACAAGTTCAGCAAAGACACTACAAGCGAACTCGGTCAGGGCGGAGGAGTATTTGGCTAAATATTTCAATTTTCGTTAAAACGTACGCTGAACAAAGGGTAGCGAGTGGTGCATTTAACTATGATTGCCAATTTTGGTTTAACCTTGCTTTCAGAAACAACAGCACGTTACTGAGCTGAGGCGAAGAACATTTACTATTATATGGCGGGATAATTTTTTAAGTCTTTATTCCATCAACGGGCATTAAAAGCTGAACTTCCCTAGATAGGAGACTTTAAACCGTGTATTCATTGTAGGCGAATCAAACAGTTATGGGGGCCACAAGAAACATTAACTATCACATCAATACTATTCCAGTAGTGGTAGCCAACAGAAACTGAAAAAATACGGACGCACAAGATAGCTCCTTCTCTATCTTAACCCACCCACTACCGTATGGTTATACACTCTACTACTATACATTTTCAGACCGAAACTGCAGTTTACCAATGTGGTGGGAAAGCAAGCACACAAAGAAGACATACGAAAATTAATAAAAACAAAGGCACAAACGCAAAGTTCAACTGTAGTTTCACTAAATTATCAAAATAAACTCCCTTGTGGGGGTTTCGTGGTAATCTCACACCTGATTTCAACATCTGGGCCATATTAACGAGATATCCTCATACCTTTGTTAACATTACCAAAATCGAGAGCTGCATCTCCGACGTCAGTCCAGCGCCGCTACCCAGGAACATGTGGACCTGCGGACACCTCGCCTAACCATTGATCGTTCAAAAGGTGGTGGAGGGGATGGCTCGCCAACCTGACAGAGCAAATACTCGTACCTTCGCGGGCTCTCTGATCTGACTCGCACACTATCTTTGCCAAACTTGTTCTCGTTTATAGGTTGGTACTATCCTACCACAGAACCACTCTACTCATGCAGTGCTACGACCTCTGACGAAAGCTTTCTGCTACTTCACATAATATCCCATTCATACAGTTCAACGTCGCATAAGAGAAAGGATGCAAGGAAACGTGGCACACACGAAATAAAAAATCGATGAATAAATAAATAAACACCGCTTGGTCCATTCTCTCCTGTTTGTTACCCACGGATTTAATTCTGCAGACTAAAAAACACTCTCGCCATAATTCTCCTGCACCAGAATTTATCGAAAAAAATATCCAATGGGACAACAAGTTCCGTCTCAAAACAAACATGAAATATAAATTTTATGTCATTCATTTTAATAATTTTGCCACTAATAATCATTCCTGCTAGAGTGTCAGATGTTCTGATGGATACCTAACTACACTCCTGGAAATGGAAAAGAGAACACATTGACACCGGTGTGTCAGACCCACCATACTTGCTCCGGACACTGCGAGAGGGCTGTACAAGCAATGATCACACGCACGGCACAGCGGACACGCCAGGAACCCCGGTGTTGGCCGTCGAATGGCGCTAGCTGCGCAGCATTTGTGCACCGCCGCGGTCAGTGTCAGCCAGTTTGCCGTGGCATACGGAGCTCCATCGCAGTCTTTAACACTGGTAGCATGCCGCGACAGCGTGGACGTGAACTGTATGTGCGGTTGACGGACTTTGAGCGAGGGCGTATAGTGGGCATGCTGGAGGCCGGGTGGACGTACCGCCGAATTGCTCAACACGTGGGGCGTGAGGTCTCCACAGTACATCGATGTTGTCGCCAGTGGTCGGCGGAAGGTGCACGTGCCCGTCGACCTGGGACCGGACCGCAGCGACGCACGGATGCACGCCAAGACCACAGGATCCTACGCAGTGCCGTAGGGGACTGCACCGCCACTTCCCAGCAAATTAGGGACACTATTTCTCCTGGGGTATCGGCGAGGACCATTCGCAACCGTCTCCATGAAGCTGGGCTACGGTCCCACACACCGTTATGCCGTCTTCCGCTCACGCCCCAACATCGTGCAGCCCGCCTCCAGTGGTGTCGCGACAGGCGTGAATGGAGGGACGAATGGAGACGTGTCGTCTTCAGCAATGAGAGTCGCTTCTGCCTTGGTGCCAATGATGGTCGTATGCGTGTTTGGCGCCGTGCAGGTGAGCGCCACAATCAGGACTGCATACGACCGAGGCACAACACCCGGCATCATGGTGTGGGGAGCGATATCCTACACAGGCCGTACACCTCTGGTGATCGTCGAGGGGACACTGAATAGTGCACGGTACATACAAACTTTCATCGAACCCATCGTTCTACCATTCCTAGACCGGCAAGGGAACTGGCTGTTCCAACAGGACAATGCACGTCCGCATGTATCCCGTGCCACCCAACGTGCTCTAGAAGGTGTAAGTCAACTACCCTGGCCAGCAAGATCTCCGGATCTGTCCCCCATTGAGCATGTTTGGGACTGGATGAAGCGTCGTCTCACGTGGTCTGCACGTCCAGCACGAACGCTGGTCCAACTGAGGCGCCAGGTGGAAATGGCATGGCAAGCCGTTCCACAGGACTACATCCAGCATCTCTACGGTCGTCTCCATGGGAGAATAGCAGCCTGCATTGCTGCGAAAGGTGGATATACACTGTACTAGTGCCGACATTGTGCATGCTCTGTTGCCTGTGTCTATGTGCCTGTGGTTCTGTCAGTGTGATCATGTGATGTATCTGACCCCAGGAATGTGTGAATAAAGTTTCCCCTTCCTGGGACAATGAATTCACGGTGTTCTTATTCAATTTCCAGGGGTGTATTTTTGGACATGGTGGGAGGTAAAAACAGTTAATTGTCATCTTAATGTCGGCTGAATGGCTATCCAGCGATTTAACACTTTCCTTGGTGTAAGAGAAGTTTAAGCCTTTTTGTAGCGCTAAAGCATAAGATTGTGTCTTAACCTATCGGTGAATGCTTCGTTGGAGAATAGCGTAACGACGGACATATGAAAATCGCTCACAGTGAAATTTGCTCCCACTATAGCTGGAAGCTACCTGCTGTCTGCGCTACAACTTGCCTGCCTCCGGAGCCCTCGCTCGCCCGTGGCCCACGCTCGCAGTAGCCTGCTTTGCGATCTCGTCCGAACCATACCACATAGACGCCGACACGCGGGTCTCCAACGTGAACAAAATATTCCACTGCCGGAAGAAGAGGAGCGCACCACCAACTTTCTACACAACATTCTACAATATTCCCTCTTAAATACGCACGTGGCACTGGTTCTATTTGTTTTATATTCATATTCTGCTTTTCCTTCTTTTATAGTGAATGCTCCGTCTTAATATGAAAAATCTTTTGCACAATCTCGGCATTTCTTTCTTTTGTGATGCAAGTTCTAATAAATAATCTGTTCTTTTAAAATGTATTTTACTTAATATACGGTTTTATAATGACCATTGTAACATCATAGATTAATGGTCGACCGGCGACAGCAATCGCACAACTTCCGCACGGGCCGCTAGACGCCGCCGCGAGCGCTAAGAGTGCACTGCGATCGCAGGCCTGCGTGTTGCGTACGAGCAGCGAGGTGGCGCCACGAGCGCAGCCGTATATAAGTGCCGACGGAGTTCGGCCAGCTCTCATTTTGTTGGCATCTCGGTTTTGCCTATTCTCTTATTTGTTTAGTTGCTTAGCTCTTCTTCGTTTATGGCTCATGTTATTCTCTTCTTTCAGCCATTCTGATTGTTTTGATTTACTCCCAATGGAGAAGTTCTCATTTTGGCATTTCACTTTTCCATATTTCTCATTTTGCTAATGATATGCTCCTTAGCTTTTTACAGTGCAATTGATTAAAGTAGGCTCATGTACTGTTTGTTCATTTTAGCTTGTTCATATTTTGTTGTTCTTTAAATACTGTAATATAAACTTGTGTAAAGCATTCTCGATGTGGGCTTTGTTTTGTAACACAGGTGTAAGTTTTTGAATATAAATTATATACGAAACTGTGCTTTAATAGGAATTTTTTTCAGTTTGTACTACATCGGACGACAATTTTGTGATATGAGGGAGAAAGTTGAGGGGCGAACCCATGGAAATAGTGTTAAGAGATCCACTTTAAAAATAAAAATTTGTGACACTGAAAGACGTGGCGCTGTAGGCACCGAAAATTTATATATATTATACGTCACATTGGGGGGATTTCACTTAAGCCTATTTCTAAAGTTAGTTCACAATTTATTCATCATAATAGGAGTTATGTGTATCTCTTTTTCTGGTAAAAACTGGAATTCTGCTAATCTGTCTGTCTTCTTTTTCATGTAAACGAGGGTATGAGCAATTGTAATTATAAATCGATTCTTCAAAATCGACGGTTGAGCTGGTTAAACGAGGTATTTGGTGAGCAACATACTATCTGTCCTAGTGGCTTATCTACCTGTAGAACACCCAACTGTAGTGAAGTTTCCAACCGATACTTAGTGAACAATTTTCCTTTCGTACGGTACGTAGCGAACCAGGTAGTGCTATAGATAAGTGGAACCACGGCCAAGTGTAACCAAAACAGGCCACCGCGTAAGCGTGAGGGTCATGCGTCCCTGAATATTTATCCGTATTTCGTGTGACGACTAGCCTGAGATTTGAAATTGACGCGTGTAATCATGCATTTAAAGGAAGTAGGTGAAGTGCAATTGGAATTGAGGTTGCTGAAAGTCTTTCCACTATAAATGGCTCTGAGCACTATGCGACTAAACGTCTGAGATTATCAGTAGCCTAGAACTTAGAGCTACTTAAATCTAACTAACCCAAGGACATCACACGCATCCATGCCCGAGGCAGGATTAGAACCTGCGACCGTAGCGGCCCCTCGGCTCCAGACTGTAGCGCCTAGAACCACATGGCCACTACGGCCGGCTCTTTCCAGTATACAAAAGCAATTACGAATCATGACGAGTACCATCTCCGTTATATTTTTTCAAGTAGGTGAGATGAATAAATAACAGGAACCCGTGTCGACACGAGTAAATGCCATACATGCACGAGTAGATGACGTACGTAAAAGTCAGGAATCAGCGCCGGCACAAGTAGGCGAAATGTCTCGTAAGATAGGGCAAATATCTCAATCAAACACAAATGGCTCAAGACATGTCAGACGTGAACACTATGACGCGGTCAGACTTAAATTAGACGCGAACACTATGACGCGGTCAGACTTAAATTAGGATGTAAAACGGTTAAAAGGAAATCAAGGCGCTCTCGAGGTCATAGTAAATCAGTTGTCTACGACACTCTACGAATTGTCATTATAGCATACGGACATATCTGTCGAAATAGATTCTCGAGTAAAGGATTCCGTAAATTCCATTTCAAAGGAACAAGAAAGACAATCGATAATCCAACTGCTCAGATTTCTGAAGTAAAAATGCAAATTACTCAGGAATTATCTCAATGGCGAAGGAGAGGAAATGAGCAATTAAACAAATTTAGTAATGAGCTTACTGATATTAAATAGGTAGTCAAGAGTGATGTTTCCACGCTGACACGTGGAGAGAACGTAGTAGATGCTATTACACAAAAGTGGGGGCAAGCCACCGAAGTAAATTCTGAGGTAACTCGGGATCATGAGTCATTCATTACCGGGGGCTACGACACTGTATGTAAATATCATTATGGAGGAAAACATTATCAAACACAGGAGGGGTCAGTCATTCTCACCTGGCATGAGTAACGTGCATCCAGTGGTATTTATTCGTTCTTTTCGTGGCATGTTACCCACAAAATGGATGGAATTACAAAAGATGCGTTACGTAAGTGGATTCATGTTAAATGATGCGACCTTGTGGGCCACTGAAGTCATTGAACAATGTTCCACATATGACGAGTTTGGAAAAAGCTTTCTCGCGAAATATTGGTCTTTAGGGGTACAGCAACGACTTGTGAGGCTGTGTTGGACCCCGAACAGTTTAGTTACAGCAAAGGAACGCTCCAAATGTATCTTAATATAACGATACACTGGGACGAGCCAATTTCGCATAAAGATTTGTTGTGCATTCTTAAGAGTAAGATGCGTCTTGATATACGCTAAAAAGTAATTCATGCCCCAGACGTAAACATGGATGAGTTTATGTCCATCCTAGATGCAGTTGATTAGATGCAGGAGGATGTGCGGGCAGGACCTCTAAATCAGTCAGTCGTGGAGGAATGGAAATATTCAGCGTCGCGAGCCGGCTGCTAGAGAACCCAGCTCGGCGTACCGAAGCCAAGACAATAATACGTACGGCTACGGTAGAACAGGTCGGTGGGAACGAGGTACTGCGGATAGGAGACAGGAACGTAGGTTCACTCCAGGATACTACAATAACGAAACGACACAAAAAAGAAATCAAAGCAGACAGAATACCCAGACACAAAGTCCGATAATTCAAATCTGGCGACAGCATTCGCCACAAATAGTAATCGATGAAGTAAAAGATACCGAAATGCCCCCAATTTCTCAGCCAGCGGAAAACAAATTACCGCCGCATTAAGTCCCTAAGTGCAGGCGGGTGGACGAGAGAGGGACGATTCTGATTAAAGATTAAAAATGTTAAAATACAATGATGGCAGTGACATGAGAAGTGAATTGTATAACGAGGACACTAAATACAGCACCAATCATCCGGCAGTCATATAACCTGCCGTTAAAATATTAATCGAAAGTATTTCAGTGAATGCAGTATTTGATACTGGGTCTGATATTAATGTGATTCCTGTGGACTTATTTAGAGTGATCACTAAAGCAAAACGGGTGCCAATATTGCCGGTTAGCAATTGTAGGGTTTTGGGAGCGGTTGGAGGGAGAAGTAGAAGTAGAAGCGTGAAAATACAAGCCCAATTAGAGATAGAATTTGCAAATGTAGCGATTGAATGCACGTCCCTCATAACTGATGAGCTGGTAGTGGACTGTATTTTAGGATTTTATTTTTACAAGAAAAGGACGCAAAGATCGACTTTTCTAACGAGATATGTGAGCTTAACGTCAAACAGAAAATCGTCTCTCTAAAATTACTGAGGATAAGCGACACACATGGAAGGTATTGCCCGGGTATACAAATGTTTATTTCAAAAAATAAAACTACAGGCTCAGGGAATCAGGTTCAAGAAATAAATTCTGACAGACATGACCAAATGTTAAAAATAGTCTCTGAATCTGTCCTCAGAGCAGCGCTCTGAATTCAAGGTTATCGTGAAATACGAACGAGTATTCGAAGAAAAACCTGGTGCGATTAGGGGATACGAATATAGGATGAATGTCATGCCACATAAAACCTTCAGTCGTAGTTCGTACCAATTACCATGGACAAAAAGAAACGCAGCTAGTAATGAAATTCAAAAGATGCTTGCATGGAACATCATAGAACCATCTGACAGTCCCTATTCGAGCCCCTTACTCGCTGTAGACAAACCAAATGGACGAGTACAACTAGTTCTCGACGCAAGAGAAATCAGTAAAATTACAATACCGGCGAGAACAAGGCCCGAGAGTATAGACGAACTGATACACATATATCATGGCATAAAATATTTTTCTAGCCTCGATCTCCGACCTTCCTACTGGCAAATTCCTATTGCAGCACAATGTAGGAAATATGTAGCCTTCATTCACACAGGGAGAAATTATCAATTCAAAGTGTTACCATTCGGTTTAAATGTAAGTTCAGGTGTCTTTATTGCTGCACTTGTTGAGGCGTTGGGTGCCGAACTTGAGTAAGATATCACTGTTTGTAACCGACATTTTAATCGCCACAAATAGTTGGGAGGAACATATGGAAATACTGGAGAATGTATTAAGTTTTTGCATGCTGGTATTACAGCTAATCTGTGTAAATCGAAGTTTGCACTAGAGAAAATTAAATTCTTGGGCCATATGATTGATTCGTATGGTATCCTCCCAGATAGTGAAAAATTGAATACCATTGCGAAATTTCCAGTGACCAGAACAAAACGGCAATTAAAAGCTTTTCGGGGACTGGCATCGTTCTATCGCCGATATGTTCCAAATCAAATACTAAATGCGGAGCCGTCTTCTCAAAAAAATAAATAAACAAATAAATAAATAAAAAATACGTACTGGAATTGGTCTCCGGAATGTCAGTCGGATTTCTGAAACAATCAAACAGGCTTTATGAAATGCAAAATTACTCTATCATCCTGATAGGAGTATTGAATTTTGTTTGTATGCAGACGCATCCAATGTGGGATTAGGATCATGTCTGTTCAAATTTCAAAATATTGATGGACAACCCACCTTTTGCACAGTTGCATTCGCAAGTAGGACTTAAACCTCGTGTGAACGATCTTACTATACTACAGAACTGGAACTACTTGCCATTCTGTGGTTATTCCGAAAATTCCATTGTTATTTAGCTGGTGCACATACCAAAGCCTATTGCGATCATAAGGCGCTAAGCTTTTTGCACAGTTGCAAACTCCTACATGTACGACTTGCCAGGTGTTCTCTTGCTTTGCAAGAATACAGTTACGAGATAGTGTATATCAGTTGTAAGGACAACATTGTTGCTGACGCCCTATCTCAGATGCCCCAAGGACTAAACGAATATTCCCCATCCTCAGATCTAACATTGGAATTTAACGTGTTTGTAATGAAAGATGAGGCAAATACACAGTATTTTGTTGACTTGGGTAAAAATGTAGCATTATTGCAAGATGCCGACCCTCTGTAGAATTCGGTTAAACAGGAGCTATTGAGAGGTCGTAATCCAAAAATCGGCAACCACTATAGACTTGACAAACAGGTGCTATTTTATAGGAAGAAACCTGCATCTGAAAAGTGGTATGTATTCCGGTTGATTGTCTAAACCGATTAATATGGTATACCCATAACACCTGGGGGCACTTTGGCATTATTAAGTGTGCTAATAAAATTGGGACATGTTATGTCCCCAATCTTAGAAAGTCTAGAACTTGATTCGCACTTTGTAATTTGTCAAAAGGCGAAAGCCATAAACATATGTAGAAAAAGTGAACTACACCCAATTTTACCACTCTCCAGTGCAGATTTTAGCACTCGATGTTTGCGGCACATTCCCAGTAGCCAGGGGTGGTCCAAATTTTTAGTGGCATTTTTATGCTTTTACGAAGTACCCCAGAATTTATGTTCTTAAGTCGGTCAAAAGCGCTTCCATATTTCGAAAATTAATTGCTGATTATATATCACACGTGGGAAAACCGCAAGCGATATTGTCAGACAATGCGACCACATTTACCTCATCCACGTGGAAAAGATGTATGGCCGCTCTACAAATTAGGCAAATACTTGTGTCCGGATATCATCCGGAAGCGAACCCCGTAAAAATGGTATTTCGTGAGTTTAATACATTTGTAAGGACGTATTTCCATAACAACCATATTGCTTGTCAGTTATGTAAAA